>NC_064920.1:611344077-611604077 GCF_023897955.1 Schistocerca gregaria
ACTTGCAATTCTAATAAGCTAAATCTCAGCTGAAGGCCACACAGAGTACTTAAGACTAAAAAGGAAATCACTATGTAAAACACAAGGAGCGGCATACAGAGGGTTCCAAGAATCGGCCTTGGAAGGGAACACTAACACACGTTTAGGTGAGACAGGCAGCCAGACCAACAACCTCTTAATCGAAAGGCAACCTAACGTAAAGCCAACTGACGAACCAACCAACAAAATCAGTTCTACTCCATCCGAATAGCAAAACGGCAACAATATGTCAGTAGCACAACGTTCTGGATACTGGTACCTCATCCAGCCAAATCAGAATAAACGCCTCAAACTACCAACAGCACCCCAGCTGTTGAACTACACGCTGTGCTGGACAGCATCAACACGACGAGGAAAATACACTGCCAAAACCTATGTCAACGGCGAGGGCAGGTCACCAGAATGTCAACGGCCACAAGGTAGAAGGTACCACTGGAAGAGTTCATTAATTAAGGAATGAATTAAATTAAGTTAAACACCACACAGGAAGATGGCTGCAATTCTAGCCGACTACAATGCACACACGTTGTTACTTGCCGGAATCTCTCAGAAAGTGACAACCAGGATCAAACGAAGAGATGTGATAGCAATTGAGGCTTGATAGTAGGTTAAGTGAGTACTCAACTTTAGTGTCCAGGATCGGCGGATGACGAACTTCGTAACCCTCGCAAGAAGCGCCTCACAGCTCCAACCGCGCGTGCACGCCGCCAGCGGCTGCAGCCTGACTACGCGCCACGGAGACTTACGTCGTTGCTCTGCCCCAACCGACCGCCTGCGTCACACGGAAACGGTGAAAAGACCAAATACACGTCGGCCGATGAGACGACCGACCGTAAGACCAACCAACGGTCGCTCCCGCTCCAGTCTTCTTAAAAGAAGTCATTTTCTGCATAGACCGTTTAATTTAGAAATAGATAACTTACTGCATTATTTGCCAGTGGTTACCTGAATTCACCCACTTGGGCATTATTAAGCGAACATCTCAGATGAGAAATCCATATGTGAATAAAAAAAAAGGAAAAAGGAACCCCTGCCAAATATTTGTGAATTGGTTTGTCCTTTATTAAGAAGTTAAGTAGATTATATAAATATCTGAATGATGCTCGAAATCATGTACAACAGCTTTGTTGGTAAACTTTAGTGACCTAAGGGGATCACTGAGTGAAGTTCTGCTATCAGTGACTTGCAAGAATATTCAGCCTGTCAATAAGTGACATCTACATTATTTCATTTTGAAACACTGTACAAAGTATAACTTCAGATGAAACTTTTACGTCATTTATTCTGCTGGTTGGTGATTGCATATGTGCTAACTTCTGGGGTATTCCTGATGATATTAGAAGCTGATAGGCAGCCATGTGCTGGTGGGTGTAACCGCTGTTCTATATTCCCATTTTTAGAAAGAAAAGACACTACAGAATTTTGTGCAGATTGTGGATTGTTGTCAATGTCATCACAGCATCTACTTTCAGGTGCATTATTTCCATGATTTTCAAACTTGGAAAGTATTCCTTTATCTGTCTACGGGTTTACTAATACTTCCAGTTCAACGTCAGTCAGTGATCTAATTGCTATGGTTTCACAATTCAAACTGAGCAGAGAGGATAAACCTTTAAATAAAACAAGTCTTGGAAAAAGCAAGAAACAAGCTCATTGTTGTAAATGCTGAGGATATGTTGACCGTTTAAGTTGCAGGGATGAAAATGTTATTACCATTAAAGATAAAAGAAAACTAAATAAATGTGACATTTGGGTATTAATATTTTTATCGTCTAGAACTTTCTAAAATTCTAAGTCTCTAAGTTAAACTTCAAATTGTCAATCGGCAATTCATTAGCTGTAGACGATTTCGAGCGTCAATCAGAGGTGCGTCGAAAGTTTTCTTAATCTATTTTTCTTCTTACCTTTACACAAATTATTTCATAGGTATTTGACCACTTTTTCTAATTAAAAAAATTAATATTTGTTCATTAAACTTGAAATGTGGTATATTTAAATCATTGATGTATATTTTATTACTGTCAAGTGAAAGCAGAGAGGTTTAAATTTATACTGTTATTTGATATTCTTCGACACTTCATTTACATAGGAAGCAGCCGCTGTGCATCAAGTATTTCAGTGTTCCCTCTAATTACTAGTTAGTTTTTCTTAATTACCCTGATTACTTTGAAGCAGTTACATTATTTATATACGAAACTAGACCTACTGTGTTATTTCCAACGAGTCTCCTCGTTCCGCTCAAACTTTTGACCAAACATTTAAAAAAATCAGTCGCTTATATGGGTTTTGTCTCTGGCCATGGTATACCACATTAAAGAGAGCATTAGTTTAACTATTTATAACGGAAACGCACATAGCGTGGGCTGCGTCTTAAAATGAGTATTATATATGGAATTATGAACAGGGATTCACACATCTTGGGAATACGTAACTGGAAATTAGTTTCATAGTGTATAGCTACAGTTGCACATAGAGGTGGACATACAGGTATTGGAGATCATCAATGACTTTTGATACTCCAGTTAGCCAAACATTTTAAATCTGCATAACTCATTACAACAAAAGAACAAAAGTAAACGAATTTTTAATTACTCATGGAAATAATGTTGCACGATACTTCTGCCTAGTGTCACAAGTTGTCAAGAGGTGTTGCTACTACAGTAAGACGGTTATGTTTATTGCCGTGACTCAAGAATTCGGATAAAGTGGAGAGCAATTTGAGCTACTTGTAAAATCTGGGCATCGACGGCATCCCCACAGAAGTCTTCCTCTAACATAATGGGCTACATAATCTTCCAGGGGCATCCTGTGTTGTTGAGTGTCTAATTAATGGACGCCAGACGTTTAACACAGAATCCATTCCGTTACGATCAACTACTGTCCTTTGCCATCTCTGAGACGTTTACGTCTGCCAACGCAAACGTCACAGTTTGTACTTCTTCCCCCTACACTGCACAAGCTGTAGATAATCTTTCGCTTCCTTTATTTTACAAGCGACTCCATGAATACGGGGATAAGAACTGACATGAGCTAAAGTTTAAGGGAAAGAAGTCCGGTCGAATTACATCCATTACATATAATGCGTATGAAAGAATGGGGCTGCCTTCAGTTGTCTTGTCGAATTGAGAACAAACGGAGCAGTTACGAGGATGTAATCACTTGTTGTTATTTATCACAACACTTACAAGGCTTGCGCACTGCAGTGTCAACAATAAAGCTCCGTGTCCAAAATGCATCTTTAAATCTGGAGTGGAGTGTGGAGTGTTTGAAAATTCTCTAACAGATGATAACTGGTTGCTTGGCTGGGCTGGAACTTGAAACTTTGTCTTTTTCTGCTGTCATATTAAGTAATGATTCCTGGCAACCAATATGTGACAAGCGAATCTATTTCAACTAAATGATACATAGACTTAGCTAACAAGCCACTAGACGATGCTGGAAGAAAAATACAAAGAAAACCAGCTATCTTACAAGAAATGGCCGTGAACAAGTGTTACAGAGCGGCATATATAGTTAAAACATCGAGTGCACATAGGACACATGAGATAAGATTAGAAATGTAAAAAAATGTTCATTTCTCCAAGGTGCAGTCTCAGACAGAAACGCACAGATTTTCAAGGAAACTAACATAAGTATTAGTTTTCTACAGACAATATATTAGGAAAAAGGATCAGACATGAAACCGGTAGAACGAAAAAGTTTGCAAGGTCTCGGGTCTACATAATGGAATGTGGCACTGGCACGAAATGTTATACTGGGCAAACTGGGCCGGCGTTCAGTGACAGACTTAAAGAACATGTAAAGCTGGCAGAAGTTGGTACCTCTACCTGCAGTAGACATTAACGTAACAACGAAGATACAATGAATAACGTATATTCGACCCTTAACATACTGAACAGAGTATTTGAAACTAGAACTGTTACAGTTCTCGGTGGCCCGAGTGAGGAGGCACCAAGTTTAGGGATTGGCGGTAGCGTCGCGACAAGAGGCGGTCACGAGGTCTGAGCGGGCGAAGCCACGAGCTACACAAGGAGGGCCTGTGAAAGAGGAAAGATAGTGGAGTACTTCAAGGGGTCAGCGTCGACTGCAAGCAGCAGGCCGACATTCCGTCGGTCGGTTGGCAACATTCATCCGGACGACCGCTCGTGACCTGGCTGCCCCCTTCTACCTGCCTGTCATCGGGGCCACTCGGTAACCACCGCGACGCCCCGTGAATCCATGGAGCTGCTTGCTGATACAGAGGGGTAACATTCTGTGATTGGTGTCATTATCTACCTGCCCTACTAATTATCTTCCGGTTTGTACCCGATCCTCAGAGTTTTACTCGGTCGGCTCTTTGGGTATAGATATAGACCGTAGCATTGTAGTAGGCACTAGCTGTCGTTGGAAAATTTTGTTATATTGCCCTTCCTTTCTAGTTTAGACACGATCATTAATGTTTTAGTGAATCAGCTCCTGGTCGGAACCACAGTCGGAATAATTGTACCAAGGCACAGGTTGCTATTAAACAAACAGGGGTCTTGTGGTTGGATTTAGATGTTAATCGGTTCAATTGCTTGATTGTAATTACGTTTGAGATAATCTGAACCACCTGTTGTACTAATCTGTGCATTGAAAGACCGGGTATACTTTTAACTGAATCTTGTGGTTCCACCGAGTGAGTTCTCTTGTAGTAAGTGCACATACGTAATGTTTTAAAACGTTCCTCCAGAGCGGTCTTCATAACTGAGAAGCAATTTAACGTTTGACATATTAACAACCAATTATCACCCGGGCTTTAGTACGAATAAGATTTTCAAAAGGGACGGGTTGGGATCCTGTGGCACCTTGGATCAAAAATGTTCAAATATGTGTGAAATCTTATGGGACTTAACTGCTACGGTCATCAGCCCCTAAGCTTACACACTACGTAACCTAAATTATCGTAAGGACAAACACACACACCAATGTCCGAGGGAGGACTCGAACCTCCGCCGGGACCAGCCGCAAGGCACCTTGGTTGCTGATTGAAATTCAATGGTTGCTCGCTTTGAAGCAAGCCTTATCTTTGTCATAATTGTTTCCTAATTTATTTAACCTTTAAGCGTAGGTGCGCATCTTAACCCCGAATCTTTCAACATACAGTTTCAAAATTAAAAAAAAAGAATTATGTCTTCTGTTTGAGTACTTGAAACACTTTTGTAATCAGTATTACTTATATGTTTTCAAGTGTTGCAGAAGGGCATGTAATAAGAGAAACTGTATTCAGCGCGGTAGTAAACATCGGTGTTTCACCCGATATCGGGCGGGCTGCAGATCCGGGCCCTTGCAATTATTGTCTTGTTGTTGTTGTGTTGATTTCTCTTGTAAAAGCTTATTGGTTCAAATGGCTCTGAGCACTATGGGACTTAACAGCTGAGGTCATCAGTCCCCTAGAACTTAGAAGTACTTAAACCTAACTAACCTAAGGACATCACACACATCCATGCCCGAGGCAGGATACGATACTGCGACCGTAGCTGTCGCGCGGTTCCAGACTGTAGAGCCTAGAACCGCTTGGCCACTCCGGCCGGCAAAAGCTTATTCATTTCACAAATTTGTTAATTTGTAAAGAAAACAAATTTGTGATTATATATTGTTAAATAAGTTATATTGATGGGACCTCCCATGCACGTTTTCCTCAATACCAGTAAATAACACATCTCAATTAATACGACGATGACACGTGTGCGTGACGTCGAACTTTATTTAAAGATTGCCATGTGCTGGTGCACAGTGTAAGATGCACGTTATTTCTGACATTTTTGTAACGTACAACCGCACGTATGGCATGTCAGAGTCATTATGTATACACACTCTGTTCTTCATTTTTCAGCTTTTGCAGTACCCCACTTCAGATTGGCTTTAATCTCAAAACTGCAATTGTGAAAATACGTAATTTCTGCAGTCAGTGACGAGTATGATTCCTTCCAAAAAATGGTTAGCAATGATTTGCATAACCGGTGATTTGGACAGCAAGCATTCCGCTTCTGACGTGTGGGATGCTGTTGTGCCTTATCTCCGAGGTGTTCGTGACCTTTTAGCTAGGTAAAGTTAGACTGTATGTTCCCCGAGCTGTGCTGAGGTACCTCCACATAGAAGGTGTTCTACTGCTGCCATGGCCAGAACGTTCTCCAGATCTGTAACCTGACTACTGAAACGTCTGATCATGTGTTGCCGCGAGAGTGGCACGCCAGCTTCTATGATTACTCCTGTAGTCAGTATGTAGGAACATCATGTAACTGTCATCCGAGCTCAGCTCGGCTCACATGATAACTAGCTGCGTCAACGCCACTTTTCCACCGGAGATAGCAGCTATCTGCAGCAAATTTTTCATTCTGTATAGCTCCAAATCACCCATACATTAAATGATGCACTCTACCTAGTGTACTCTATACGCAAATTTCGTCATTTAATTTCGGTCCGGATGTTGCAGTTTTAGTGGCGAGCAGTGTAAACGTCAGAACCAACTTAGCTAGCGAGCCACAATAACCAGTACGTATCGACGCCACCGTAGTTTAGTTACCAGAGGGCAAGGCGCTGGGTGCTCACCTCATTAGCAGGCTGGTGTCCGCCAGAGCGACCGTGGTGCCGACGTGTCGTCACGGAGCACCTCCTCGGCTAACAAGCGGCGGGGGCAGCGCTGCAGCAGGCACCAGGGGCCAATCAGTTCCGGCTGCCGCAGCGGGCGGGACAGGGCGACACGCGCTCTTCCTCTCCGAAGGACATAGTCACACTCTCGTGCGTGAAGACGGCGCAGCTGCGACCGACGAAATGAGTAGCCGGAGTGATTGATCTCCGGAGCTCAACACTGTATCTTGCCGACACTCGTCTCTTTGGGCGCCATGTTTGAAATGAGATGGTGTGCCACGATCAACACAAATTACACGGCAAAGTGCGAAACTAGGAATAATCGCGACAAAACGACGTTTATGGAAAATAGAAGGAGTCACGCTGGAAGCAGCAGCAAAAGGGCAGATTTCTCTCTTCATTTGGCAGAGTGGTATGAGTTCATTTTAAAAACTGTGTTCAAAAAAGTGTAAATTCCTAAGGGGGCAAGTCCATTTTACACAGCTTGATGAGATATAACTTTATCCGTCTGTGCATAGGATGATTTATATTTGTTACATGTTAAACTCTCCAAGTTTAAGTATTACTATTCCCAATGCCAAGCTCAAATCTTCTGTTAATCCTTTCTTCTATTCCTTCCCGTGCCCCATGCTTATTAGGTTTCTCATGATCCTTTACATAGTGAATAGCCCGTTCAATATCCTCATATTCTTTCTTTATTTCGTCACCTTCTCACTACGACGTTGGCAAGTATACCTGAACTGTTGCGTCGGCTTCCGAATCTGATGAGGATCACCCTATCACTGAACTAATCACGGTAGCTCACACTCTGACCTGGTTTTCTGTTAATAAAGAATCCTTCTCTCGTTGAACCATTTTATGCTGCTGTTGATATGAGGAAATACTTATCTCGTTTCTATTTCTATAACAAATGGTTCAAATGGCTCTGAGCACTATGGGACTTAACTTCTGAGGTCATCAGTTCCCTAGAACGTAGAACTACTTAAATGTAACTAACCTAAGGACGTCACACACATCCATGCCCGAGGCAGGATTCGAACCGGGGACCGTAGCGGTAGCGCGTTTCCAGACTGTAGCACCTAGAACCGCTCGGCCCATTTCAATAACAACTTCGGTCTATTGGCTACAGGAGTTTAGTTATCTGACCTCTACATTTTTCGTTGTCATAACACTTTGTCGTAGAGGAGTGGATTACAGGAGCAGAAGAATGTGAAACGTAAAATAGATGATCGGGGAAGTGGAGATAAAAGTATAACCTTGAAACTTCCTGTCAGATTAAAACTGTCTCCCGAACCGACACTGGAATCCGGGACCTTTGTCTCTGCTAATTTTTATTTCCTTCATTTTGTTCATTGAATTGGTTGAATTCCATCGGGGCGGATGTCACATAACATCCGTTCAAGTTTATCGTCATCCCTTCACTTCCACGGATCGCAGCCAGCCCTCTGACCATCTGATCGATCACGCTGCGCTACTGTGCCGGCACCAGCTGAGCCACCCCAGAGTGACTCATACTCGTTCTCTCAGCTTTACTGCCACCAGTAGCTCATCTCTGAAACTATTATCTTATTAATATCTGCAGAAGGGCAGAAGAGCAGACAGTGATTCAGGACACTCTTTTGACCTAGGGTTAGAAAACTGCTCTTAAAAGGCGGAATAATCAGTGATTATCAACGACATGAAGATATAGAAAGCAATGGAAACCCCTGTATTAAAGACACATAGTTAGCATCCACACAACATGTGACCTATAACTGAGAAAGTGTAATAATTATCTCTCCTTTGAAAGAAGCTACCGGGTTAGTCCCTATTTCGGAATTCTGGGAGGGCCTACCTAGGTGGAGGTGACCACAAGAAAAAGGTGGAATAACCACCAACGATGAGATGACATTCTACGAGTCGAGTCATTGAATGTCGGAAGTCTGAACGTAGTAGTGAAGTTAGAACATCTGAAGAAGGGAAATGCAAAAGCTCAATCTAGATGTAGTAGCGTTCAGTCAAGTGAAATTGAAAGAAGATATGGGTTTCCTCATATCAACAGCAACATAAAATGGTTCAACGAGTGTAGGATTCATTGTGAAAAGGAAACCAGGGCAGAGTGTGAGTTACTGTGATTAGTTCAGTGATAGGATGGTTCTCATCAGATTCGAAAGGAAACTAATATCGAAAACGATAGTTCAATATACTTGCCAACGTCGCAATCAGAAGGTGAAGAGATAAGGGAAGCATATGATGATACTGAACGGGCAATTCAGTATGTAAAGGGGACTGTAACACGCTGGCAGAAGAAAGAATAGAAGAAAGGGTTAAGATAAAAATTGTGGTTTGGCAATAGGAATAAGACAGGAGAAAGACTAATTGAATTCTGCAATAAATTTCATATGGTAATGGCGATTACTCTGTTCCAGCATCACAAAAGGAGGAAGTATACTTGCAAGACTAACTGAATTCCGCAATAAATTTCATACGGTAATGGCGAATACTCTGTTCCAGCATCACAAAAGGAGGAAGTATACTTGCAAAAGGCCGGGAGATAGGGAAATATTTCTGTTAGACCACATCACGGCCAGACAGATATTCCGGAATAAGATACTGAATTGTAAGGCGTACCCAGGAGGAGATATACTACCATACCACAATTTAGTAGTGATGAAGAGTAGGCTGGAGTTTAAGAGAATCGTCCGAAACTATCAGTGTTTCGGAAGTAGGATACTGAAGTGCTGGGGAATGATGAAACGTCTAGAAGTTCGCTAATGATGTAGATACTAAGATAAGCAACAACAAAATAAATTATGAATAATCCGCCTCGATTGCGAAAATTCCCGGTGTTTACCCAGGTTTCAACGTGGATAACCACGCCTTCTTCAGAACAAAATAAAAAACAGCGTGCCTAAATGGGCATAGTCAATTTCTAAAATGAACACCCACAACGGCAGGTCCCCATAAAATTTATTAACATTACACGGTACATCCGTACCAAGTCAATAACACTACTTAACTGTGTGTACTGCCTCGCCCCAGCCAACGTGCGATGGGTCAAACGGAAACGGTATATTTCCGAACATGATATCCTATACAGTTATTATATATTCACTCCCCTCTACAACCCATAGAAGTTTGTAATTACAGAATACCCTATTTAAGCACGACCACATCCGGTCACGCTGTTAGTCTGGCTCTCGGGTTGCTGTACAGGAAACACATTGAAAAAAAGCCACCGAGATCAAGGGTCAAGATGTTACAGATGGCGAGGAGTACCGCCGGTTTTCAAGAATATTGGAAACATTGAAGTGAAGAGTCGAACTGGAGTTAGTGTCCCGGAAAATAGATTGAAAGGCGTTGCTTCTTGTTCTGTCCTTGCGCTTCTGTAGGGTGCTTATTTAATTTCATACGACTCTTTACATGTATTTCTACACTCCTGGAAATGGAAAAAAGAACACATTGACACTGGTGTGTCAGACCCACCATACTTGCTCCGGACACTGCGAGAGGGCTGTACAAGCAATGATCACACGCACGGCACAGCGGACACACCAGGAACCGCGGGGTTGGCCGTCGAATGGCGCTAGCTGCGCAGCATTTGTGCACCGCCGCCGTCAGTGTCAGCCAGTTTGCCGTGGCATACGGAGCTCCATCGCAGTCTTTAACACTGGTAGCATGCCGCGACAGCGTGGACGTGAACCGTATGTGCAGTTGACGGACTTTGAGCAAGGGCGTATAGTGGGCATGCGGGAGGCCGGGTGGACGTACCGCCGAATTGCTCAACACGTGGGGCGTGAAGTCTCCACAGTACATCGATGTTGTCGCCAGTGGTCGGCGGAAGGTGCACGTCCCCGTCGACCTGGGACCGGACCGCAGCGACGCACGGATGCACGCCAAGACCGTAGGATCCTACGCAGTACCGTAGGGGACCGCACCGCCACTTCCCAGCAAATTAGGGACACTGTTGCTCCTGGGGTATCCGCGAGGACCATTCGCAACCGTCTCCATGAAGCTGGGCTACGGTCCCGCACACCGTTAGGCCGTCTTCCGCTCACGCCCCAACATCGTGCAGCCCGCCTCCAGTGGTGTCGCGACAGGCGTGAATGGAGGGACGAATGGAGACGTGTCGTCTTCAGCGATGAGAGTCACGTCTGCCTTGGTGCCAATGATGGTCGTATGCGTGTTTGGCGCCGTGCAGGTGAGCGCCACAATCAGGACTGCATACGACCGAGGCACACAGGGCCAACACCCGGCATCATGGTGTGGGGAGCGATCTCCTACACTGGCCGTACACCTCTGTTGATCGTCGAGGGGACACTGAATAGTGCACGGTACATCCAAACCGTCATCGAACCCATCGTTCTACCATTCCTAGACCGGCAAGGGAACTTGCTGTTCCAACAGGACAATGCACGTCCGCATGTATCCCGTGCCACCCAACGTGCTCTAGAAGGTGTAAGTCAACTACCCTGGCCAGCAAGATCTCCGGATCTGTCCCCCATTTTCACGTCCAGCACGAACGCTGGTCCAACTGAGGCACCAGGTGGAAACGGCATGGCAAGCCGTTCCACAGGACTACATCCAGCATCTCTACGATCGTCTCCATGGGAGAATAGCAGCCTGCATTGCTGCGAAAGGTGGATATACACTGTACTAGTGCCGACATTGTGCATGCTCTGTTGCCTGTGTCTATGTGCCTGTGGTTCTGTCAGTGTGATCATGTGATGTATCTGACCCCAGGAATGTGTCAATAAAGTTTCCCCTTCCCGGGACAATGAATTCACGCTGTTCTTATTTCAATTTCCAGGAGTGTATTTTGTGTCTGTGTTACGTATTACGTACATTGTATGATGTAAGCGACTATGGTACCTCACCCAAATGTTTAAACACGGGTGGAAGGATGGGAAGATTAAGATGTAACGCCTCCTCGTCTAGGGTAAAACAGATAAAATCAGTCACGTTCTTTTCAAATAACACTTCTTGCAGCCGCCTTAATCGATTTAGTTAAACTATGGAAAACCAAACGTACAGGTCTAAAATGTGACATCAACGCTTCTCTTCTCACTAACCATTACTCACCTCTTTCTGCATCGGGTTAAGTGGTATTGAAATCTATTTTCGTCTACTACATCGAGGTAACTATATCAGTTAGATATTGAAAAAATATTGGTTCGTTTTTCCCTTAGGTAAAGTTTTTGGGTAAGGTTGTACTGTCTTATGACTTCTAAGTTTTTTATAGTTTTGTTTGTGCTACAAGCAACCTTTGCTTTGGTGCCATTTTTGGGTTGCTTATTCGGGTAATCTCCGAGGGGCGTATACGGGCACCATCCAGTTTCTAAAGTTAATTCCATGAATGTGGTTGTGCAATACACATATCAGTGTGCACTAAACTATGGTTCATCTTCTGTTCTGAAATATTCCGTTTGCTGAGTATCCACAGTACTATTTATGTATTTCTGTCGTTACTGTCTACTTGACTGTAACACTCCAATCGTTATTTTGGCAACTACTGCTGACAACGAACATCTGTAATAGCAACCAATCGTTAGTGACAAATAAGGTCTTTTTTATACAACACAATATTAAAATATTCAAACAGTTTCAGAACTGTCTTGAATCCTAAAGGAAAAACATGGGAAATTACATATGACGACTGTATTCTATAATACAGTACCAGCTATCTCCATGTTTGGTGACTGTCTACAAGAGGGATAAAGCGCACTGATGTATTACACGTACCATCTACATGAGAGTAACAATAATAATTTCTCGATTCAGTAACAGACACACTCAACAATAACAGAAGTTGCTGCGGAAGGGACGCAACATCTAATTTCTGTCTTTAACAGCAGCTTTGTGCCTTCCAACATACTGGAACCTGTTGATAAATGGGTTTGCCAGAGGTAAACTAATCGAATTTTACAGATAAGGCTAGTCTTAATTGTGGCCGCATTAATGTCGTTAACAGTCTTAACCGCATTAATCATCATTGTAAGGCGCTTCGGACGCTAATCGGCCATCTTCGGATCCATATTATACAAGGTACAGGTCTAACATGCAAGTCGCATACAGTTTCATCAGTATGATGACGTCAACTGACGGAAATGCATCGACAAGTTACAGGCGTAACTATAGCGGGAAAGGTGTGCCTGACCTAAAGGTAGCGAAGAAGCTGCCGAAAACGGTCATAGTAAGTGATTAGTGTATACATGATTTCCCATAAAATTTGCTTACAGTTATAGTAGCTGACAGTAGTAATGCAGAATCACTACATATAATGACGACCTTTTCGACATTATGCATAATCAAGCTCATTTTTCGCTTCTAGTAATATGGTTGCAGATATTACCTCTCTATCGTCCATTATTTGTATAAGAAAACTTTTAGGGCTACACTGACAACAAATGGTTCAAATGGCTCTGAGCACTATGGGACTTAATATCTGAGGTAATCAGTCCCCTACAACTAAGAACTACTTAAACCTAACTAACCTAAGGATATTACACACATCCATGCCTGAGGTAGGATTCGAACCTGCGATCGTAGCGGTCACGCGGTTCCGCACTGAAGCGCCTGGAAACGCTCGGCCACACACTGAAAACAAATTATTTGATACATACGACTTCTTCAATGCATAATTGTGGATGGATACTGCATTATTGTTATTGTATTCATTACTCTGTTTGGCAATTGATATCTATGAAATACTCACCTGAAAGAAACAATGCAATTCACAGGTTCGTTATATCATGTCTGATTAGGAGATGATCTGATATTCGCTTTTTTAAGAAAAAGTCTATGCAATTAATTTGGCAAAAGAAAATGATTGTAAACAACAAATGCTTCACTTTATTGCTAGCATGACTGCACGACAGTCCAACAAGTGTAATCGCGGCACTCCGGCTCATTTCTATTACACACTGAAACAGCAGAGCGCAAAGCGGACTATAAGCTACCATATTGATGGTATCGTGTGTAGCGAATCCTATTGTTAACACTGAGGTTAAGGTTGCCAACTGGGCCGTGTTACCAGAGAAATCCCGTGTTTTGGTTACATCTTTGTTAGATCTCCTTTCCCGCATTATTTCGAATACATCCCGTATTTAAATTTCGTAGTGTAGTTAAAACAATTCATTTCGCCTGCCACACCACGGCTTCCTCTACAATATCCGGAACTGTGGTTAACAAGTAAACAAACAGACCTTTAACATCCCTCACGTTACGGGTCTGCTCTGCCGGCTGGCGACCTAGAAACTGGAGGAAGCAATGACGTAGTCGAAGGGAGGGGGGAGGTGTAAGGGGATCGGGATTTCCTCCCCCTCCCGCCGGCTATCAACTAACATTACACACGATCCAGTTACGGTGTATTGAAATTGATAGATACTAGAATTTTCAATCCTACGAGTGAGGAATACACACTATCGGTAGTCAGGTTTAAACATCAGAGTCGTATGTTCTTCATTTCAAGGTATAAGTACCAAACGCAGGAACATTTTTAATTTTTATTTTTTGATTATTGCCTGTTCGCAATGTAATTGTACTGTTATTAAAGTTTTATTGTAATGAAGACTTAATTAGAGGTGTCGAAACCTAGGTCAGTGTATTAAACGTAATTTTCAACCGGTTGGCTTTGGTATTTCTCCGTTGAAACTTACATATGGTTGCTGAGAGAGAGACATGTTCAAAGCTGAATTGCAAATAATATTAAAATTAGGCCACAAAAATACACTAGGATTTGAACTTTTGGCCCAAACATCAAGTTGCTCAACAAAAATATCGCCAAAACCTCGGTGGTTGCATTTAAAAAACGTTGCTAAATGTTCCATCATTAGTAGTCCAAATGGCAAAATATCGTGTATTCGGTCGCCCAAAGAGCTACCAAATGCTGGAAACCAGTTCCGTTACGGAGCGAGGGGGAGGGTATCGCGGAGAATGGAAGGGATATGGGATGACAGCACAATCTTCTGTTCGTTTCTAGAAGATTTTTTCAGCGAGCTGCTTTATTTCGTCCGAGCCGACTGCTTTCAGCGGGGTTAGTTGAATTTAATGCAGTTTCCAGAACATTTTTTCATTAACATGTTGAAGCTTAACCTTATCAATCCCAACGCATTTTCCACAATGTGCATTACCAAGGTGGGGGAGTGCTTTATGCCCACCCACAAAATAAAGTTCGTGAACTATTGTTGACTTATATTAGCAACATACTCTTTAAATAGGTACTGAAGTGCAAGTAAGGAAAGTGTACTACCATGGAGGGAGAGTGTTTTACGTCCACCACGAAAAAAAGTGGATACTTCATAATCTTTTGTTGACCTTTACCCACAACACAATTTTTAATGAACTATTGATGTGTAAGCAAGGTCCTGAGCCTCTCACTCCTCCCCCACCCCCTCCCACCCTTCTCCTTTTATACCTAGGGTAGGTCAGTTCATTCATGACTTTTTGCGCTATTTACGTTTCTTTTACTATCATTAATGACATTCGAAATTTCACTATCTCTTGAAGCGCTAGAGTACAGTACCTATGTATTAAGTGAAGTAGAAAAATAATAAAAAGCAACCACTAAGATAAAGCAAATTTTGACGTTTAGTGGCGGCTGGCTTTCTCGTCACTAGGGGCGCTAGTGGTCCTCCAGCTATCTGAAGGTAACAACTGTACGTGATACTATGCACTCGTGCACTGTTCCTAGGGGGCGGATAGCGAGCGGCGTTTATGTGGTCCCATCCAAACAAACGCTCACAATACCTACGAGCTTAGATATATCATTGGAGACCACTGACCATGGAGGTACAACTACTTCTCCATGTCACTAACTATGCATAACTAGTCTCTGAAATCTTCGAAGTCTCTGGAGGTAGCGTATGTTAGAGGTCAAAAGATATTTTTGAGGTTTACAATGTGCACTTACTACCAGCCACAAGTACGGTTTCGATTCAACTAGAGCATGGATTTCCACTTATTATAAAAGGCAGCAAAGAATTACACACATGAATATCTCAACAAGAAAGAGCAGAAATTAATAAACTGAACTGTAATAACTGCCCCAGATTCTGCGTTGGATAAATCAACAACTTACAGAAAATAATAATACAGAAGACAATATGAAAAACAACTTTCAGATTTTATGCCTTGTAGATAAGGAGAGGGAGACTGAATTTCACAATCTCTAGAATATCTTCCCGAATTCTGAATAAACAGTCACCCAACACCATTTAACTAAATATGTTTTAGGAAGGTCTCTCTCATTTTCAAGTGGATGTAATGTTGAGATAGTCTATGATTTTCACAGCACGACCAAGTTTTTAAATTTGGGTTCATCTGTAGCCTAGAAGTGCTCAGCGACCATAGTTATTTCGATTTGTGAGTGAAGGTGCAGCAATCAGTTGCAACTTGTGTTAATTATAGAAGATCTAGGTTTCGGTGACTGAGTGACAATCTTCAGACTTAGAGGTAATTCAGTCATCAATTAAAATACACTCACATACGTGCTAACACCAAAGCATAACAACATAAATTTCTCAAATAAGTGGATAATACATACCAGCAGATGAAGGTCAGCAGGCATTAGGTGTAGTCCCACTTGGACTATGTATGTCAAGAGTTCAAACTGCAGTGAAGACATTTTTTACAATTATCTCATAGTTGGCCTCAGTGTACATCACACATAACTATACATGCCATATGCCACATTAATGAATTCTATATACACATAGCTAGTTATTTATGTTATCACAAAAATAGCCGTTTTAAGGAAATGCATTTTTTATCATTGTACAAGAGAACCGAATACAACAGAGAGTGATGTGTAAGCAGCAAAAATTCTTTTACAGTGAAAGTGGTAATAATATGTGAACTATTTTGTGTATGAAGCTATTGATAAGTATCGTGATGTGTATCTTTAATATCCTTAACATCAAATTAGTACCATGTGAGGACATCCTATCCCATATGAGCTCCAGAATTGCTCAGCAACTGGGTGTCATTAAGCTTACTAATCAGCTTTAATTGAAATTCGTTCCATTACTTATTGAACTTTAACTAATGTACTTTAATCAACATCTATTTGTATTGTATATTTGTTTGGTATCGGTGCATACCTATGGAAATTACAAAAACCAAGTTGATGACTAGTCACATAAGCACCATGAGGGATGCATAATGGAGTATCTGAAATTGTAGTTTTTAATATAAGTTATATGGAAACCAATGGATGTGCTATATTCGTAGATACACGTATACACGATGAACTTCTTTGGAACAATATGAATACTGATAACGTACACATCATTACTCCACACGAAGCAGTTCATACTACTACCACCTTGATTTACAGAAATTTTACTGCTTTACCATTCACCATTGCATTCGTTTCTATTCTATTAGAGCCGTATTTCCTTAAAAACACTATTTACATGATAATATAAATAACGAACTACATGTATGCAATATATTACTATAACATTACGCATGTATAAAGAGCGTCAAATTCATGTATGACGTACACTGATGCCAGCTCTGAAAACTGTAAACAGCGGACTCAGCACAGTTTTCACTCTTCTCGAGTATAGTCCAAATAACGGCTGGACTTTACCTGCTGGTATGTACCACCCACGTATGTGGAATTGTATGCTAATTGGTTCCTCTGTTTTCTCCTGCACTGAAGATGGTCACTCAGTGACTCAACTCTAGACCTCCTGCAATAAGCACAAATTGCGGCTGATTACTGTATCTTTTTTCACCAAATAAAATTTTTTACCCACTGTGTATAAGTTGTCAGTGCTTTGATTGTGGGATCCGCGTTTTAACTACACTCCTGGAAATGGAAAAAAGAACACATTGACACCGGTGTGTCAGACCCACCATACTTGCTCCGGACGCTGCGAGAGGGCTGTACAAGCAATGATCACACGCACGGCACAGCGGACACACCAGGAACCGCGGTGTTGGCCGTCGAATGGCGCTAGCTGCGCAGCATTTGTGCACCGCCGCCGTCAGTGTCAGCCAGTTTGCCGTGGCATACGGAGCTCCATCGCAGTCTTTAACACTGGTAGCATGCCGCGACAGCGTGGACGTGAACCGTATGTGCAGTTGACGGACTTTGAGCGAGGGCGTATAGTGGGCTTGCGGGAGGCCGGGTGGACGTACCGCCGAATTGCTCAACACGTGGGGCGTGAGGTCTCCACAGTACATCGATGTTGTCGCCAGTGGTCGGCGGAAGGTGCACGTGCCCGTCGACCTGGGACCGGACCGCAGCGACGCACGGATGCACGCCAAGACCGTAGGATCCTACGCAGTGCCGTAGGGGACCGCACCGCCACTTCCCAGCAAATTAGGGACACTGTTGCTCCTGGGGTATCGGCGAGGACCATTCGCAACCGTCTCCATGAAGCTGGGCTGCGATCCCGCACACCGTTAGGCCGTCTTCCGCTCACGCCCCAACATCGTGCAGCCCGCCTCCAGTGGTGTCGCGACAGGCGTGAATGGAGGGACGAATGGAGACGTGTCGTCTTCAGCGATGAGAGTCGCTTCTGCCTTGGTGCCAATGATGGTCGTAAGCGTGTTTGGCGCCGTGCAGGTGAGCGCCACAATCAGGACTGCATACGACCGAGGCACACAGGGCCAACACGCGGCATCATGGTGTGGGGAGCGATCTCCTACACTGGCCGTACACCTCTGTTGATCGTCGAGGGGACACTGAATAGTGCACGGTACATCCAAACCGTCATCGAACCCATCGTTCTACCATTCCTAGACCGGCAAGGGAACTTGCTGTTCCAACAGGACAATGCACGTCCGCATGTATCCCGTGCCACCCAACGTGCTCTAGAAGGTGTAAGTCAACTACCCTGGCCAGCAAGATCTCCTGATCTGTCCCCCATTGAGCATGTTTGGGACTGGATGAAGCGTCGTCTCACGCGGTCTGCACGTCCAGCACGAACGCTGGTCCAACTGAGGCGCCAGATGGAAATGGCATGGCAAGCCGTTGCACAGGACTACATCCAGCATCTCTACGATCGTCTCCATGGGAGAATAGCAGCCTGCATTGCTGCGAAAGGTGGATATACACTGTACTAGTGCCGACATTGTGCATGCTCTGTTGCTTGTGTCTATGTGCCTGTGGTTCTGTCAGTGTGATCATGTGATGTATCTGACCTCAGGAATGTGTCAATAAAGTTTCCCCTTCCTGGGACAATGAATTCACGGTGTTCTTATTTCAATTTCCAGGAGTGTATATTCGTAGTTAAATAAAACACTGCAGCTTGTAACGGGCCAACCACTAAAATATGTAATAATCTGTTTAAAATATTGAGAGTAACTTTATATTTGATGTTCACTTATATGTAAGACACAAGTCTTGACCCAACTATTTGGTGGCATATTTTGCTGTCATATTGTAATTTTCTGTATAACTTAACTTTTTCTTTTAGGCCTCTGAATTAAAATTATTGCTTCAGCAAAGAAAAATTTTACAGTGCCTGTATATTGTCCACAGCATCGATAATACAACATATTTACTTCATTAGCATCTCCGTAAAAATATTTTTTTGTTATTTATGTGATGCTGGACCACGCTTTGTGAACTCAGCGCGTGTGAGCTGCCAAAAAACGTAGGATGATGTGTTGAGAAGTTCCATGCCTTCTTTCGCATGTCGCCTCTCATTTTCATCAATTTTATTAATGTTTTATGTCATTGCGCTGTGGTAACAGGCCGAACAAGGTTATTCTAACGAGAGTATTTGTATTGAGAGCTCAAAGTAATTTTCATTTGATTGCTGTGCATGTTGGGAACTGTATGTTGGGTGGCCTGTTGGCTTCAGCGCCTGGCTGTACGACTGACCTCGGTCGAGTTTCGCCTTTTGTGTGCAGGGCCAAACGACCTCCGATCCGTCTGAGTGTTACCGCAGTTTATCTGTTTACCGTTCCGGCGCGTCTGGAATGAAGACTGCTGGCGTCGACTGACTGTATTGTCTTCATGGACTTGTGGACTGTGCCCTCCCGGGCGCGACTGTCTGGCATATGATGGCCGGTGGTCTAGGCATGTTGTTTTCGTAGCCGGTCAAACGGCAAGTTCAGTGCCCCTAGTTATATAGCAGAGGCACGATTGGTCAACTTAAACTGAGGCCAGTTGACGCCATAAAGCCCTGCTCCAAATTAGAGGGAATGGTCGCTACTGGCGCGAATGATGTTCTGAGATAGTATGGAGGAATTATAGAATCAGCACTGATTACTGATTCACGTTTTTTCGAGGGTAGTGGGGTGTTGATTAACGTTGGCTATTACATTGAGTGGGCGAACGCATTCGGGATCTCATCTTCGTCCGAGCCGGGCGATCTTGCAACTTAGTCACTCTTTTTCGGCAAAACTTAGAATTCTCGGACAGCCTCGAGGCCAGGGATTGAAACAGAGTTGCTGCACTGCAGAAGTCGGCGCCTACATCAACAGAACGCTGCCTACCGACGGCGTACTGCCGGTTTCAGAACTGGTAAAGTATTTTGCGGCTCCGGCACTGTAGGACCTATCATTTTTATACTGAATTCCTCAGCGCCAAGAGCGCTCGCTTTGCTACGTGTCCACCTTGCTTGTTTCTCCATGTAACACCGTTTGAGGTCTCACTACTAATCGCAATACTGCATTATAGTCGGGGTAGTAATATTGATTCATTAGGACCTCCAGTCATTATCGGCAGTCTATTGCATCACAGAGAGCCAACTCTTATTCTCATAGTAGTTCAGTATAACTTACTCTTTAGCCCAATGTTCGTAATGACAATCAAGTACCTTTGTGTTCTGATGTATAATAAATTAAATAGCATATAAGTTCATAGCTAGATGCAGAATCCCATTTCCTGTCGTTTATTATGATAAAATTCCCTTTTTCTTTACTGAGCGTATAATGATTTTTATTAATTGTGAGTGTGCGCTCCTTATTTTACGAACTAGCAGGATCCACCATCAATTCCTTTCGTTGCTGTTGGTAAGGAGAGAGTCGAGTGCATGTCCAGTTCTCATGCAAAACTTGCCGGATTTAAAGAGGTACAGCCGGCCGCGGTGGTCTCGCGGTTAAGGCGCTCAGTCCGGAACCGCGTGACTGCTACGGTCGCAGGTTCGAATCCTGCCTTGGGCATGGATGTGTGTGATGTCCTTAGGTTAGTTAGGTTTAAGTAGTTCTAAGTTCTAGGGGACTTATGACCACATCTGTTGAGTCCCATAGTGCTCAGAGCCATTTGAACCATTTGAACCAAAGAGGTACAAACTCTTCTCCGCCCCTGCACCTCGCAGTGTAATTGAAGATTTCCAAGAAATTAACAACACTCCTATACTGCACATGCTAAAGTGGAAATTTTAAAATGTATTCTCGTATCAGAAATATACGATACATAGGTCACACAGATATATACACATCACTGTAGTTGTCACTAATTTCGTGCCTTATTAACTTTGTCATTTTCATGTATGTTTCTGCGAAATGCAAAAAAAAGTGTCTCGTAAAGTAACTGAATTTTGAATGGATTACTTTTTGTTTATGTTACTGCACAAACCAATAAATAACGACGGTAATATGAGATCTGCAGCAAGAAAGCAAGAAAATCTGTGTAACAGTCAACTGAAGATGGATTTGTAAGAAATAGTTTGATCTGAATAAACTTTTTGAACCGTACTTGTGGTTAGCTGATGTTGCATATTGTAAACCTTACAGTTATATTGCAACCTCGGCTCTCATAAAGTCAACAAAACAGCTTTAAGGGGGTAAGACGTCAAACGGGCCGACTTGGAGCAGGAGAGGCAACACAGGACATTTTAATTTCTACTGTCTATACTTTTACAAATAAATTCATAAAACTTTGTCAGCATGACCATGAAGGATTCGGGATTCACACTCATAGCAGTGGAAGTTCAAAACCATAACAAAATAAATTTTTTTGAATGTGAAATTTCATCGTTTTTTCGCTTACTATTGGCTGCATTTGTTGCTGTAGGTACATTCTTCTTCACAAGTAAGAGAGATTCTTTGATGAATTTTGCACACCATACAAACCATACTTACAGGTGTATGAAGCTCAAGAATTTTCCAAATCTATTAAAACTGTGTTAAGGATTGAGATAATTAACTACCAAGTTTGATTTTGTTCTTACCAAAAAAGTTTAAAACGTAACAGCTCATTCATTTTTTCATAAATTAGTTTCAGAGTTTCAGACACATGTAAGTATGGTTTGTATGCTGTACAAAATTCATCGAAGAATATCTCTTACTTATGAAGAAAAGTGTACCTATAGCAAGAAATGCAGCCAATAGTAAGAGAAAAGTCATGAAATTTCACACGTAAAAAAAAAATTGTTATGTGTTTGAACCTCCGCTGCTACGAGTGTGAATCCTGAATCCTTCCTGGTCATGGAGATAAACTTTTATGAATATACTTGTAAAAATATGGAGAGTGGAAATTAAAATGTCCTGCGGTGCCTCTTCTGCTCCAAGTCGGACCATTTGTCCTACCCCCCCCCCCCCCCCCCCCCCCCCCATAAAACATATTATGCTATAACTTTTAAGATCGAGGTACTCCCAGAATATTAATCGACATAGCTTTAGCGAATGAAAGTAGGTTATAAGCAGCAATGTATTGCTAACGTTCTTCACATTCTTTGGCCTAACAAAAAACAAGAAGAGGGAAAAGTTTATTCTTCGATTTATTTTGAATTTATGCCTGGAAATGTAGCAGCTTGCCGCCTCAGCGGGAGACACATTGGCTCTCTGCTCCCGTGCAACCTCTGTTAGTAGTCACCGACCGTGCAAAGCCGGTTTCAGCGAAACAAAAGTGACACTAGGCGTGCCACAAAATTTCACACTGTGAGTCCACATCGACTGTCGCGGAGTGAATTCAGACACACTGTGGGCAGCAGAGAGGCAGCGCGAACGTGTGAAGACATATAGGACAGCAATGAATGAGTGTCCATATCGAGTTTCAGTGCGTGTTTTGTGCGCGTCGCCATGACAGCTGGCTTTCGGCCCGTCGCCTGCGGGGGTTGGCCGGGACACAGGCGCGCGTTTGTGTAACACGCACCGCTGTCGCAGCTCGCTGTATTGCGTGAACGAAGTGGCGAGCTGACGACGAACTGGCCGCCGGCGGGTCCCGTGCAGCGCTGTGCAGCCGCTTTCAGGCCCTGTTGCACGTCAATCAATCACTGTATTTCAAATTAAATGCAGATATGAATCAACGACGACTCATTCCGGCAATAAGTACTGTAATTTGTTTAGTAATTTGCCTCCAAAGCAAGGGTTTTCAAACTGTGCTTTGTAACTCACGGGGCGTCTCTCCCTTACAGTAAGGGTGTCTACCACAGCGGTTTATTATGATATTCGCAGTTAATTAAAACATTGCAGCTTATAACAGGACAATCAGTAAAACATGTAATAATCTGTTTAAAATGTAGAGTCCTTTTCATGTACGTTTCCGCGAAATGCAAAAAAAAGAAAAGAAAAAAAAATCTCATAAGTTAACTGAATTTTGAGTGAATTACTTTTTGTTTATCTTACTGCACAAACCAGTAAATAATAATGCCAAAATTTGAGATCTGCAACAGGAAAGTAAGAAAGTCAGTAACGGTCAACTAAAGATGGATTTGTAAGAAATAGTTTGATTTGCGAGTGCTGTTTCGATGCAGTGCTCAGCAAATTCTTCTCCTGTGCGAACCTTTTCATCTCCAAATAGCACTTGTAGTCTACGTCCTCAATTACTTGTTGGGTATGTTCCAGTGTCTGTCCTCGTCTATAGTTTTTACACTCTACATCTCGCTCTATGCCGGCCGGGGTGACCGAGCGGTTCTAGGCGCTACAGTCTGGAACCGCGCGACCGATACGGTCGCAGGTTCGAATCCTGTCTCGGGCATGGATCTGTGTGATGTCCTTAGGTTAGTTGAGTTTAAGTAGTTCTAAGTTCTAGGGGACTGATGACCTCAGAAGTTAAGTCCCATAGTGCTCAGAGCCGTTTAAACCTTTTTTTTCTTATCAGTGTTTTCCATTTATTCCTTTCCTCGCCCATTCTGCCAGGAACCTCTTCATTCCTTACGCTATCAGTACTCCTAATTTTCAACATTTTCCTGTAGCACCGTATCACAGATGCTTCGATTCTTTTCTGCTCTGATTCACCTTCAGCCCATGTCTCACTACTATACAATGCTGTGCTTTAAACGTACATCCACAGAAATTTCTTCCTCAAATTACGGCTAATGTTTGATACTAGTAGACTCCTACTGGACAGGAATGCCCTTTTTGGCACTGCTACTCTAATTACATCCACCTTGGTCCGTCCATCATGGGCAGTTTGTTGCCTAGGTAGCAGATTTCCTTAGCTTCATCCACTTTTGTAATCACCAATCTGTTCTCATTTCTGCAGCTTCTCATTGCTTTCATCTTTCTTCCATATACTCTCAAACCATACTCTGTATTCATTACCCTGTTAATTTCATTCAACAGAGCCTGTAATTCTTTTTCACTTTCACAGAGGGTAGTAATTTCGTCAGCGAACCTTATCTTTGATATCCTGTCACCTTTAATTTTAATCCCAACCTTGCACCTTTCTTTTATTTCCACCATTGCTTCTTCAATCTATGGGTTGAAAACAAGGAGCGAAGGATAACCCTGTCTAAGACACTATTTAATCCGAGCACTTCGTTCTTGGTTCTCCAGTGTTATTGTTCCCTATTGGTTCTCGTACATTTTGCATATTATCTGTGTTTTCATAAAAATAATAATTTGGTTTATTTGCTGAGTAATTGAACGACATGTTAACACGGTGCGCTAGTACTGATACGCAGTGAGATGTCAAGATGATACGGCAGCGTGGTAGAGGGCAGTCGAATCGTACTACGGGTCTCATTTGTTTTTATTCAAGAGCAGTCAGTTTGAAGGTTTTAATTGTTGTTTTAGGTTTGAGATTTGTCTTTATACCAATAACCAGGTTTTCAAATGTAAGAACAAAAAGTCGTATTTCAAATATTTTACGCAGTTCTAAGGACATGAAAAGAAGAAAATGCAAGGAAGTATGGCAACAGTTACTAGTATTTCGGTATTACGAATAATGCTGTTGGAAATAGATAACCACCACAGTGTGTTATTAGTTTCACAGTCCTAATTACTGAAAGTAATTTTCTAATAAAAATAAACGACATTTGTAGTCAGATAATTGTAGTCTAGTAAACAAACCAAGGGAGCACTATCGCCAAAAGTCAAAAGAAAAGACAGAAAGAAAACCTTCAGTAAACAAGCTAAGCATCCTAAAAAGGCTCTTCTTACATCTTTCAAAGTTGTCTGTCGTGTAACAAAGACGACAAAAACCTCATAACATAGAGGAAGACATCATTTTACCAGAAGCTCTGGACATGGTATCTATTACGACACGAGAGTCAGCAAGTATTGCCTTACTAAACAACAACGAATACACGATATGCCTGACAACATTAACGATCAGTTGGTTAAAATTCTCGAAAGTAACGTTGATTTCGATCTTCAGAAGCTGCACACAAACACGATGATGCGCATTTAATTTGTTACGTGCGGTTGAAACTTGACAACTAATTTCAAGAAGACCTTCTTTCCTCCAGGAAAATAATTCTTCAAAAAATAGCAACAGATCTCTTTCAAACGCTGCATTCTTGACTGGTAGAAAATGACATTACCTGGAAATTTTTGTGGGCTGTTTCGGCAGACTGCAAGTTTTGAAGCGTAAAGAGGCTCCTCGTGCTATTTGAACACACTGTTTTACTAAGCGACAAACACTAGCATCAAAGAGTATGAACTCTGACCTTTATGAGATTCTTCGTTCACTGAGCGATGTGGTAAAGTTAATTTAAAGTCGGCCACTTAAGCCGAGATGTATTCAGCAAATGTGCGTTGATATAGGGCTGAGCATTTTTCCCTAGTTTATTGCAGCCTAATTTATTAAAGTAACTCTCGCTGAATTTCGCATGGGAATGTCGTGAAAACAGGTGTCAGAAATCAGAAATGATCTTTACTCCTGCCTTGTTCAAGAGAAACATTTGGGCTCCGTGATGGTTTATTGTAGGATGCTAGATGCCATCAAGATTTTGAATGTTAGAGTCATGCTTTTCGATTAGGGTATGGATTTGGGCATGGTAGGCATTGCAGTCTGGTCAGTAATAGTCTCGTATTTGACGAGACAGACGATTTGGAGTGTGTCGGGAAGAAGAACATATAGGCGGTCACTCCCAGTTGGACCTAGGACAATTACTGTGGTGCATCTCAGGTGGTTGAGGACGGACAATAATGGCAGCGACATGGCTCGGGATGCAGATTTCGTGGTGACTGAGGTTGTTGATGAGCTGCTACCACAGCTGTCTTTGATACTAGGTGGATAACGTCTATCCGAATGTCAGAAACATTTCTCCAAAGTCATACATGCTAGCAACAAAATATAGTCCTTTGATTGTCGCTCCCCTAAACGAATTTAGAAATCCTGAGTGAATGTTAATTACGTCTCCCACTTTTTAACTACGTCTCCCACTTCGTTCCATAGCAAGTCTACCAAAGTTCTGTAACATTCTGTCTCTGATATTGGATCACTTACGTCTTCTTTTCCGTCTCCCATTTCCTCTTCTTCCTTTTCATTGCGATTTAAAACAAAGTTATAGTTGTTTCTCACATCCCAGCTTCCAAAGTCTCTTATCTTTCTATTCTTCTGACTACTAATTCTTCTCAGACATAGCTATTCTGACAGATTCTTCATATGTTGTTTTTAGGTCTCTTATTCCTCCTTCTCTTCTTCTTCTATTAGATGGAATCATTTCTGTTGTCTTCTTAGTCGATGCGTCCTTATTGAAACGGCATACCATCTCAATTGTTTTGCTACGATTGTATCCATTACAAAGATGATCAGATTCATTTTCTCACGTGAGTTCCTTTTTAATTTTTTTCCATGGTGTCAACCTACAGGAATGCTGCCAAAATCCCATCTCCACTGACAAAAAGTTTCTATACATTCTTTTAGTTATCTCTCACGCACCTGGTGCATACATTGCTATACATTCTGCTGTAGTATTAACTATCATAATCTTCGTTTCTTATCTAATGTGTGTGCTACATAAAATACAATTTAATTGTTTGGTTGTTTTTCTAGCGATATTAAGAACTGCATTGACCAAGGTAGAAAAACAGCCTTCGTCAATGCAGTTGTAACACCGCTTTTAATAGACCCGTTTTTGCTAATAACAACAGCTAAATATTTATAAGATTACAAAATATAAAGTCAGGTCATGACTCAGTCCTCCAGTAACGAAATATTCTGTTTCTTTAAATAAATGGTTAAACCTGATTTCTAATATTCTCTGTGCAACTTTTTAAGCATGAAGTTCATGTCGCTCTAATCCTCTGCGTAAACGACTTGCCATCAGCAAAATGGAAACTGAGGAGATTGTCATCATTTATGGACACCTCCATGTTACAACAGGTGCTTTTCCATAACCTTAAGCTGTAATTTACATATATACATTAAATAATGTCGGTGTTATCGCACATACTTTTCTTAACCCTTTGCTAGCTATATCTCTCCACGTGTTTTTGTACCTGTATTAAATCTATAAGTTGTGGCACTGTATAGGCCTGAGGCTGTAGCAGCTAGAAACGCCTCACTCTTCAGTCACTCATCCTGTCACTCTTAATGTTGACACATTTGGTTTTAATTTAACGGAAAGACGTTTTGTCTAACAAACACACCGAATCACTTCATTCGAGGACCTTTTATTTTTCAATTTCTTCTTATTTCTACTCCAGCTGTTTCACCTTGTTTTCCAGCACTTCTTAATTATTCAATTCTTAAGTTACTTGTATTGCTCTATTCTTATGTTTTCCTGAACAGTTTTGTACTTCCTGCTTTCGTCGATGAATTCAAATATTTCTCTTATCGCCCAACATTTCTCCGCAGATATCTCCCTTGTACTTATAAAAGGTGGACAAAAACAGTCTTTAAAGCTTGTAGAGTTGTCGCAGAGTAGGTTGTATTGAGAAATAACTATTAAGAGACCGAGTAAGATGGCACATGGTTAGCACACTGGACTCGCATTCGGTAGGATGACGGTTCAAACACAAGTCCAGCCATCCTACCTTAGGTTTTCCATGATTTCCCTAAATCGCTTCAGGGGAATGCCGGGATGCTTCCTTTGAAAGGGCAAGGCCGATTTCCTTCCCCGTCCTTCCCTCATCCAATGGAACCGATTAACGCGCTATTTTGGTCCTCTCCCCCAAATAAACCAACCAACCAATTACTAAGAAAATATATTATATTTCCATCACCAGTTTTCTCCTCCGATTGCGGAAAAATTCTGTTGGCACCCACCTACATAGGAGACAATGATCATCACGATAAAATAAGAGAAATCAGGGCTCGAACCAAAAATTTAAGTGCTCGTTTTTCTTGCGCGCCGTTCGAGAGTAGAACGGCAGAGAGACAGCTTGAAGGTGGTTCATTGAACCCTCTCCCGTGCAATTTTTGTGAATAGCAGAGTAATCACGTACCGTAGATGTGTTGCCCCATTTCGGAGTTAATTAGGGCTAAAGTTACCAATGAGGCCGTTTCGTGTGAAAATTCAAGCGACCTGGCAGATACATTTAGTATGCGTTGTTCTCATAGCGAAGATGGTAGCTCACAAAGAGTGTTCAGCTTGTGACTCGGGTTCGATCCTTAAAGCCGTCGCATGTCCAATTTTTGTATCGTTCACTTTTTAGATTTTAGGAAACCAAACGAAGGACACGCTTGGCGACTTCTTCTCTGGCGGGCCGCTTGAATTTGCGAACACAACCTCCTGATTGGCTAACTTCAATGCTAAGTAACTCCGGAACGGCGCAACCTATAGCATGTTTTTTAACCTTATATCTCAGCACAACCTACCCTGATACACCCTTTCAAGCATTTCAGATAACCCTGTACATGCTTGTGCAAGTTTTGCGACTGCCGTTTTTAGATATATGCATTCCTGTTCAACTCGGGCACCGTCGCGGAAGACAACAAATACGTAGGCATACAGATTGCCCTCAATAAGGTTCACATAGCCCACATCTATAATGTTGCCTTTTATTACTACAAAAAGTATGGATCGTCTGCTGCGGAGTCCGTAATAACATGAAAACAGAGAGCTTGTGTGGTGAAGGCGATAATTTACGAGGACACCGTCTGCACAGTTGTGTAAGTCAAAGGTCAGTGTCAGCGTCTGAAAATTTGCTACCCAGAATAAATGTGTACCTCGGAAGCATGCGTAGTGAAACCGCTAAGCAAACTGCAATAGAAATGAAAAGAGCATGGATGTGTACGAAGCAAATATTAGGTACTGAAACACGGAGATCACGTGGAATAACTCATGAAGCTTAGACGTATGAAAAATATAGTATAACACGTGAATATATGTCCGGTACAAACTCAACCTTTAAGGTTAAGGACAAACATTGAATCAGAACATTTTACAGGCCTTCCGAAAATCATGACACAACCTTACTTAAAAATATATTACATACGCTTGGCCTTGCGTGTGACAGACTCGATTTTTGAGTCAGTTGAATTCACAATCCCAGATATCCATCACTCCGGGTTCTAAAGCACTTGAAAAGGAGAGTAAAAACAACTTGATTCGCGGCAACTCTACTTGCAAAAGGCACTAGGAAAAAGGACAAGATTGTTACATAACCTGAACAGCGCCACTGCTTGCAGACATGTGAATGCAACCTGGATTCTGTCAGCTTACCGCATTCTCACCATTCTGTTGGAAGCTGCTGATCGAATGCATCCATGCAAAATAAACAAAAGACATGAATATGATAATTTCTGCTACTCAGGTCGAGAGACGAGACGACGGCGCTTTTGTACTTCAAATTGCTTGACGGAGCCAACATAAATATACGCTCGTAATGGTTGACTGTTCAAAGTACTGGCGTTGCTACAAGAAATACCTGCTCTTCCCTGTCTGGAAAAAATATATATACCGTTCTCTCAGAAAGAGAAGACAGACGACTGATTAGCTGATCGGAAGTAGTTAGTAGTTAGTAGTTAGTAGTTAGTGTACGTGCAGAAAAGGAGCTCACTTCAAAGCGACCGCCTTTCAACTTAAAATATCCCAAACAAATACACAATGAAGTAGCTCTCACGACTAAGCTAAAGCCGTTTCGTAAACCACTATCAGACTGGTATGCCAAACTTGAGACGAAAGTGCCCATGCTGGATCACACACAGAGCAATGGAACTTCGACCATTGCTACAATTTAGTACAGAAAGTAGAAAAGAAGTTCGCAATGAGACGAACACAAATGACATTTTTATGGCTGTTCAAACTTCTTAATGGGGTGTGCAATCACGACGGACAGCAATGCACGCTCTGCAACATGCCCCCATGCTGCTCACAAGGTTGGCAGGGAGTTCTTGCCAATGTTTCCCCAACGCACCCCACACATACTCGATGGCTTCTCCAACAGCGCTTTTTGATGTGGTCACGGATTCTTATCCGTAGAAATGAAGTCAGAGGTCGAGGGAAAAAAAAAAAGGTTCAAATGGCTCTGAGCACTATGCGACTTAACTTCTGAGGTCATCAGTTGCCTAGAACTTAGAAATAATTAAACCTAACTAACCTAAGGACATCACACACATGCCCGCGGCAATATTCGAACCTGCGACCATAGCGGTCGCTCGACTCCAGATTGTAGCGGCTAGAACCGCACGGCAGTCGAAGGCACCCCTGAAAAGACGCCGATGAGGAAGCAGTAAAGTATCACAGTAACATTGACCAGTGAGCGTACTGTGTCCACAAATTTCGAGATTAGCACACCCGTGCAACATTATGCCTGCCAATATAATTACACCACAACCACGAAAACGCTATTGTTTTGAGGTGGGTACCTCATTGCCTGTTTCACACTGTAGTATTTAATGGCAATTATTAAAGGTTGTACATGGTTATTGATAGGGTGTGTAATCACCACGTACAGCAACGCATGCACTGCAGAGTACTGCCATGCTGCCCAAAAAGGCTGGTAAGGAGTTCTTGTGTTAGTGCAGGGGCAGCCAAGATTTTGACTCACATACTGCGCCTGGGGCCCGAGTGCCAAAGCACATTGCCTCCACGCAAGGAATGTGAATGGTGGAAAACTGCGAGTGCGCCTCATTTAAATGGCCGTGCAATCACGCTACATACGGCCTGGTTTTATGTTTCACATATCTCAGCAACGTAGAACAAAAGCAAAACAAATTTTCAGTATTATTTCATAATTATTGGTGCACTGAAGAATAATTTTTATCTGGTACAAACAGTTGGCATATGGACAGATGCAGACAGTTCCACAGATTTTCGTACTCAAGTTGCCACATAATCATGACTTATTTAGTTTCGTAATCGAAAAGTGGTCTTTCACGCAGATATGTTGCTCAAACCACTTTTGCAATGTATACACGAAAATACTACCTTAGTAAAGATATGTAAACGCCCTAGAGAGTTTCAACGTAAAATATTTGTCATTGAAACTAGAGTTACCTTGCAGGTCAGTCAGTTACATACACTCCTGGAAATGGAAAAAAGAACACATTGACACCGGTGTGTCAGACCCACCATACTTGCTCCGGACACTGCGAGAGGGCTGTGCAAGCAATGATCACACGCGCGGCACAACGGACACACCAGGAACCGCGGTGTTGGCCGTCGAATGGCGCTAGCTGCGCAGCATTTGTTCACCGCCGCCGTCAGTGTCAGCCAGTTTGCCGTGGCATACGGAGCTCCATCGCAGTCTTTAACACTGGTAGCAGGCCGCGACAGCGTGGACGTGAACTGTATGTGCAGTTGACGGACTTTGAGCGAGGGCGTATAGTGGGCATGCGGGAGGCCGGGTGGACGTACCGCCGAATTGCTCAACACGTGGGGCGTGAGGTCTCCACAGTACATCGATGTTGTCGCCAGTGGTCGGCGGAAGGTGCACGTGGCCGTCGACCTGGGACCGGACCGCAGCGACGCACGGATGCACGCCAAGACCGTAGGATCCTACGCAGTGCCGTAGGGGACCGCACCGCCACTTCCCAGCAAATTAGGGACACTGTTGTTCCTGGGGTATCGGCGAGGACCATTCGCAACCGTCTCCATGAAGCTGGACTACGGTCCGGCACACCGTTAGGCCGTCTTCCGCTCACGCCCCAACATCGTGCAGCCCGCCTCCAGTGGTGTCGCGATAGGCGTGAATGGAGGGACGAATGGAGACGTGTCGTCTTCAGCGATGAGAGTCGCTTCTGCCTTGGTGCCAATGATGGTCGTATGCGTGTCTGGCGCCGTGCAGGTGAGCGCCACAATCAGGACTGCATACGACCGAGGCACACAGGGCCAACACCCGGCATCATGGTGTGGGGAGCGATCTCCTACACTGGCCGTACACCTCCGGTGATCGTCGAGGGGACACTGAATAGTGCACGGTACATCCAAACCGTCATCGAACCCATCGTTCTACCATTCCTAGACCGGCAAGGGAACTTGCTGTTCCAACAGGACAATGCACGTCCGCATGTATCCCGTGCTACTGAACGTGCTCTAGAAGGTGTAAGTCAACTACCCTGGCCAGCAAGATCTCCGGATCTGTCCCCCATTGAGCATGTTTGGGACTGGATGAAGCGTCGTCTCACGCGGTCTGCACGTCCAGCACGAACGCTGGTCCAACTGAGGCGCCAGGAGGAAATGGCATGGCAAGCCGTTCCACAGGACTACATCCAGCATCTCTACGATCGTCTCCATGGGAGAATAGCAGCCTGCATTGCTGCGAAAGGTGGATATACACTGTAATAGTGCCGACATTGTGCATGCTCTGTTTCCTGTGTCTATGTGCCTGTGGTTCTGTCAGTGTGATTATGTGATGTATCTGACCCCAGGAATGTGTCAATAAAGTTTCCCCTTCCTGGGACAATGAATTCACGGTGTTTTTATTTCAATTGCCAGGAGTGTATGCACATTCACAGAGATGGTTTCAACTGAAATGGTAAATGGTCTCGAAAACAGATGTAAGATTGACAGTCTCCTCAAAACCATTAGAAAGTATCCGTGTAGTTCTCTCAAGAACGCAATGAATTCTTCAAACCTCACGCTTTCCTTAATGTCAATGAGCTAACGGAACTGAACACCATTTGTGAGATTGTGTCCCCTCTACAATGCGATTCTCTTTTTTAACACATCCCCATCAAATTAGAAATAAATTTTTTCTCACCTTTCAGTGTCACTGTGGGCTATGTGAAGTCAAGTCCATTTAAATGTGAGGTGTGCAATCCATTCCGGATGTCCTAAGTTTCGTTCCTGCACTCCTTTTTCCTTCGTAAGTTCAACAATAGCGAGTTTTAGACCCCAAAATAGTTCTGTGTATGTGCCTTGACTTAAGCAACTACTTTACAGTAATAAATAAAGGCTCCATACTCCTAGTTCAACTCCATCGGAAGCTATTGCAAACGGCAGTGGAATAATGCATGCAACTTCATAAATTTTAGTGTTCATACCAACAACTCGTGCTATGTGCTCGAAAATTGAGAACTAAGTGATTCTTGATGAACAATGAATCCAGTCTCTATCATTATCTACTAAATCTTGAAATTCCTTCTGCTGATTTTGTAATATCGTTTAAAAGCAAATTTTGCAGTACCCGTTGCTTACGGGACTGAGAAATCTCATCCCTCTCTTCTATCATCCCCATTTATCTCTAAAGGCATCTGACGATAGATTGCTAGGCTGTCTTTTTGCGCAAATATCCACTGAACTTGTGAACGTCTTTCATACCACGAACAACTAGCGCAGGGTAAAAATTGGTGAGACTACGATTCTGCAGAACTGAAGAGAGCTGGGCCGACCGAAAAATGCCAAATCAAATGTTCCGCTGTACCGAATACTTCCGGGTAGTAACGAGCAAAGACGATACTTGCGAAGCCTTGGCCCGCCCGTTACCCGCACTCTCGGCCCACGTGAAGTTCAGCGCTCCACAGCCGGCCCTGTCCTAGAGCGTTCCAGTCCTCCTTCAGTGTGGATGGTAACTGCTGGATGGTCTTTGGTGCTTGTGGAAGGGCTGCAACACGTCTCTTCCAACGAATCCCACACGTGCTCTACGGGATTTAAGTCAGGGAAACGGGCTCACCAGTCCATTCGCCGAATAGTCCCTCGTTCCAAGAGTTCAACCTCCGCAGTTAGTTATCGTAGCGCATTTTAATTCATAAAACTGAAGTCACGGCTGAATGGACCCTACAAAAGACGCCCATGGGGAAGCAGTACCCTGTCACAGTAACGGTGACCAGATTCCGAGATTAGTACATTATACCGCAACATTATACCTGCCTACAGCCTAATACGAGTACCGGGATCACCAAAGCGCTGTTGTTTGCCGTGGGTCTGTTCCTGCTGCTATTAGTCTATAGCGGTAATTTGCTGCTACTGTTGAACATGGTCGACCATCTCTTCTCCTTCCCGGCCGGAGGTACGAGTCCTCCCTCGGGCACGGGTGTGTGTGTGTGTGTGTGTGTGTGTGTGTGTGTGTGTGTGTGTGTGTTGTTCTTAGCATAAGTTAGTTTAAGTAGTGTGTAAGTCTAGGGAACGATAACCTCAGCCAGTTTGGTCCCTTACGAAATCACACACATTTGAACATTTTGAAGATCTTCTCCTTCAGGCAGCAGAGTCTGTGGTTTGGAAAACTCCAGATGCTCATCAAATAACGCTGTGACCTATACCAAATCCCTGTGTTACACTCTTCACACTCTGTCCTCACAATTTCGCGATGATTCTTGTCCTACTGATGTCATCGATATGTTGTCTCTGGGACATGTAGTGAGAAACACCACCAAATGATTGACACACAGTGTCTTTTCCAGTTGCTTCAACTGTCTCGTATTGTGGGGACAGCTCCATTTGGCTCTGTAGCCACGCTGATTGCACACCATGTCACGTCCAACTTTCTGCGACAAGTTGGAGGACTCTGGCAACATACTCCGGCAATTCCTATAATTTCCACCGAGTAATTAATATGTTGATACTTAGACAGCCTTTAAGTTTTGCTGAGCATTGTATTAGACAGAAGGCACGAATGTGAAAAGATGTGAATCTTTGAAAAACGATATGGATTCCAGACCTTTCAGAATAACGTCATTAACGGCAGTCCTTATTCTGAAGACGGCAGAACGGTTTACAGACGCTGTTTTATGGACGATATGATTTGATTGATTTATTTATTTTAACAGGAGAGATAAAACAGCTTAGGTCTAACCCGCCACTACCCGTACCGAAGCTAGGTTTACTGTGCGGTATCGCTCCCTGTATATCTAGTAAAGCCAACCAGTGTCCTTAAATAGTGCACGGAGTCCCTCTGCCAGTTTTTTGTTAGACACAATTTCTCCAGGTCTAGTTGTCACAAAGGTTCTGTATCTTTTACTCTCCAGTGCCATGCATTCAAAGATTAGGTGTGATGCAGTTTCTTCACCCTCATCACAGATCCTACATCTAGGGTCCTCTTCCATTATACGCATTATGTGTAGGTATTTTTTGAAGTTCCCATGGCCGGTCATCAGTCCAGTCATGAGTTTGATCTCTTTCCTGTTCATTCCCAGGATTACAGAGCTTCTTTTAAAACATGGCTTGGGTATCAATACCTTACCATGTTTTTGTTTATGGACCTTGGTCCAATATCCTACGTGCTGTTTCCTAAGCCAGTTCCGTAGTTCTAATTTGATCATAGCCTTGATGATTGTCAAGACAGGGCCCGGTTCAATAAATGGAGTTGTTGTCCCATCTTAGGCAATCTATCGGCTTGTTCATTTGCCACAGATCCCTGAGTGGCCAGGGACCCACACTAGGTATACCCTATTGCTTCCCCCTAGCTCCACCAGAGCCCTGTGGTAATCTGCAACAATCTTAGATCTTGTTGCAGGAGCTGCCTATGATTTCAGGGCTGTCTGAATAGATGTAGATGCTGCGGTCAGACCGTATGATTAATAATAATTATGTATATTGACGGCGAACAGGGGAGAAAGGAAATTAAAAGGGAAGGAAATGGTTCAAACGGCTCTGAGCACTATGGGATTTAACATCTTAGGTCATCAGTCCCCTAGAACTTACAACTAGTTACACCTAACTAACCTAAGGACATGACACACATCCATGCCCGAGGCAGGATTCGAACCTGTGACCGCAGCGGACGCGGAGTTCCAGACTGTAGCGCCTAGAACCGCTCGGCCAGCCAGACCGGCCTAAATGCTCCTGAAGGAGGTCTAACGCAACCATGCAACCGCACTGAAAGGGGTGGACTCATTGTCCAACGAGGAAATAATTGTCAGTTCGTTTAGAATTTAGCGCACACGAAAGTACCTACATTTCTGAAGAGACTGATTGGCTACAGGAATACATGAGTGTGGCAACCAGCATTAAAGCCCGGGCACAGGAGTCACGGCTGAACGCGTTGGAGCGTGAAATATCCCTGATGGATGCTGCGCGAGAGGGAATCTGGAGTGTCGGCGCGGGTCCCGAGGCCCGGCGGTACACACAACACCTGCAGCTGCAGCCCCGGCGTCACCGCGGCACTTGGGTCGGATAATTGGCCGCCTCGGCGCTCAAAATCGAATATGAAAAGAGCGTCCCATGCGGAAAATTCGGCCAGTGGCGGGCCGGCTGCAGCTCTTGAGAGGCGTCCGCGCGTGAAGAATGCCGCCGGCTGCGGCGCTGCGGCGCAACAAAGCGAGAGCGGCGCACAAGTGGCCCATGCCGCGACTTTCTGCTCGAGGCGGTTAGAGGTGGGGCGGCTCCTGCCGAGCCGACAGCCGGTCCCAGATAGGCCCACATCCGAGGGGCTCTGCAGGACTACGTCGGCAGTTTGTGGACACACTTTAATACAAATCGAAATATGAGCTCGAAAGGACGCTCCTCTGTGAACAAAATCATTCTGGTGTTACACCACGCCATTACACACAGTGGTGACGGAAGTCATGCGATACCTTCTAATATCGTGTCGCACCTCCTACTGTTCGGCGTAATGCCTTCTCGTCGTGGCATAGACTCAACAAGTCTTTGGAAGTCCCCTGCAGATATTTTGAGCCATGCCGCCTCTATCGCCGTCTATAAGTGCGAAGTGTTTTCGATGTAGGATTTTGTACTTGAACTGACCTCTCGATTGTGTCCAATAAGTGTTCGATGCATTTCCTGTTGGACAAATTAGGTGATCAAATCTTTCGCTCAAACCGTCCAGAATGTTCTTCAAACCTGTCGTGAACAACTACGAGCCAGGCGCATTATCATCCACAAAAAAAAGGTTCAAATGGCTCTAAGCACTATGGGACTTAACATCTGAGGTCATCAGTCCCCTAGAACTTAGAACTACATAAACCCAACTGACCTAAGGAGATCACACACACACACGCCCGAGACAGGATTCGAACCTGCGACCGTAGCAGCATCGCGGTTCTGGACTGAAGCGCCTAGAACCGCCCGGTCACAACGGTCGGCCATCCACAAAAATTCCATCGCTGTTTCGGAACATGAGGTCCATGAATGACTGCAATGGTCCCCCAAGTAGTCGACCATTTCCAGTCAATGGTCGTTTCAGTTGGACCACAGGGCCCAGTCCATTCAGGTAAGCACGCCCTTACCATTAAGAAGCCCCCCACTAGCTTGTTAGCAGACAATCTCGTCTGTCGTCTGCTCCCATAGCCCATGACGCCACGTTTCGTAGATCTGTCATAACGGATAAGTTTGTCTGCGGTTATTTCAGGCAGTGTTTCCCGACAGTTAGCATCGACAATTCTATACAAACGCCACTGTTGTCGGTCGTTAAGTGAAAGCTATTATCTATGGAAAGAGGTAGTGCCTGAAATTTGGTATTCTTGGTGAACTCTTGACTGGTGGGTCTGGGAGTATTAAATTCTCCAAAGAGTCCCAAACTGGAATACCACTTGCGTGTAGTTCCAACCACCATTACTCGTTCAGAGTCTGCTAATTCCCACCGTGCTGCCAGAATCAAGTCAGAAACCTTTTCACGTGAATCACTTGAATACAAATGACATCTCAGACATCGTACTGCCAGTCTTATGTATGCGATACTACCGCCATCTGTGTGTACATATCGCTATTCCTAGAGTTTTGGCATCTCGTGTATAACACTGAAACAGATACTGTATATACTCTACGTTTTGACCTTCTTTGGAGCTTCACTCTGCAGGGCGACTAAGAGGTCTGCTGCAGAGACGGTGGAATCGTCGACTCTATAGTTATTTTACTGTTTTACAATTATTCGGCCTAACTCACAAAATGATTTATTCAAACTGATACTGGCCGTGAAAGACTATGAACATACACTTTATTTTCTTTCAACAGGATCAGAGCAAAAGAAAGCATCATCAAGTCGAAAATTGGAAATAGTATCACACTCCTTCACAAAGTGTGAGGCCACTACAACTTCATTTCCTTTGTCTTTTGTCGAATGGATACATTTATAGCGTGATCGCTTGATGTTTATACAAAAATTCAGGGAACAGTGAACCTCTTCTGCTGCAAAATATCTGCTTTCCGTATTTTGGGACGAAGTAGTATCGACCAAAAGAAAAAAAAAATTCTACGATACTGTGCAATACACTCTTCTACTGAACACGTGCTCATAGTTCTTAAGTTATGCATTACAGATCACATGTTTAATATACTATTTTTTCTTCTTTCGGCCCATAATACCTCCAAAAATATGCAAACCAAAGATTTTGCAGTAGTAGGGATGTGTTCTACAGTATCGAAGATAAACAAGTGCTCGTAGGTTTGAAGGTATGCACTGTAGAGCCCATAGCCGCTAGACTATTAGCGTGCGAAGCAGTTCTGTTACACACAGATTCAAGTTAGTGCACAAACATCAGCTCTGTACACAGGTAACACTACATGCACGGCCAGTACGTTTCCCAGAAAAAGTTAGATACATCGATGTCTAGCTGGACTGGAAACGTACAAGGGGTGGGGGGGGGGGGGGGGGCATTACATAGAACACACTGTCAACAGAGCGCATGCGAGGCTCAAACAACTATTCGCAGTGCCCACTAAATAGGAGGGCGTCGAGACATTAATGAGACGTCTGATGACGTACGCAGCTCCCGTCTGGGGGTATGCAACTCCAATACGCTTGCACCGCCTGCACATCATACAGAGCAAAGTACTAAGCATCAATAGCAACGCTCCACGCTACACTCGCACCTTGGATCTTCACAATGAATACCGCCTTGAAATCCTCAAAGAAGTATTCAAAAAAACTCGCCACACCAATATATAGGAACTCGAGACACTCGAACAATCCTTTTATCCTCACTCTGGGGAACTACGATAACAGCCGTAGGTGGAAGGTGGAAGCATAAGCGCACAAAGACACTGCTGTCTACGCCTTAACCACCTCTGACGAGCTAACACACACTCACATGCGACAACATCGGCAAGCCCCTGCCCATTAGCAACACTGACTGGATATGCCAGCTGCTATCACAGCCGACCAGCAGGAAGCCGATAGCTCGCACTCTAACGGGCAAACAAACCAACACTACCCTACAATGTGAAATGGCCTATCGGACACTAACCGATGATGAACGCAAGTATTACAGGTACGCTGATGCTGGTCGAGAAGACAGCACCGATACCCGTCTGCAGCCGCCGTGTAATAACGCTTCACAACGTCAAAGGTATCCGCCTGCATGATACCCATCACAAATTTACCTAACCCTTGCATGATCTCTCGCACACAGCAAGCAATGCGCTACTGCTCTTACTACGCGCCTCTGCTCCCGAGATCTTTTCCCATTGGTTCTTGAATTGGCACTTTTTTATCCTCTGCCCTTCAAACAGCTACCCTTCGTTCAGCTTTCGACTCAGTCTATCTCCAGATGAGTGCGCGTTAATAGTTAATTATAACACATCCTGCGAGACCTCACTAAGAGAAAACGAACCGGTAGTCAAAGATGGCAGTAGACCTTTAGTGATGACCATCATGCCGGTGTGGGCGTAGAGGGGCTCCACTCTATAAAAATAGAGTCTTAGCAAAAACAGTATAAGCACATGTATTTCACTGTCAGAAGTAAGAGAACGATTTTCGCTGATAACTTTCGACTCTCTCGCTTCTGGACCAGGGTCGCTTACCTCAAATTGATAAATTTGCCAATTTCCATCAGCCCTGAAAATTATCGCGGGATAACCCTGTTTACCTAGAATCTGCAAATCCCTGTACTGCGCGTGGTAGAGTCTCCTTCGTGCCAATAGCGGTGATTTTCTCTCCTATTCCATTAGATACGAAAAGAGGGAAGGCCTCTACATGCTCTCTAACATCTCTTTCCTAACTGTCATGGTCCCTACGCGAGATACGCGATAAACGCAAGCAGAATTATGGCAAATTCTTCTTTAAACACTGATTCCATAAATTTACTTAACGGAGTTTGGTGAGAACCACATCGACTTTCTTCCAAAGTTTCCCATTTTATAATGCAATACAGACGTTCTCGACCTGTTACTGGTGATTTTAGTTGTATTGACATTTGACCATGTTCTGAGGTATGGTTCACAACATAACTTTTCGTCTCGTAACAAAGATACTGACGGAATTCTCACGTAAGAACAGCAAGTCTCTCAACTCTTTCCGTGTCTATTCACTTGTCTACTTGTTAAGGATTCAAATCCATGGAGAGGTGCTCTAGAATTTGTCTTGTGTTAGAGTTCCTTTACAGATACAATGCACTTTCCCAGAATTTTAGAGCTTATGTTTAGTGGTCATTTGTTTCTTGTTTCGGTTCATTGCACAGCGACTTAAATATAGAAAGCTAAGAACTTGCAGAAGAATAGAAGTGTTTCATAGTATCGGAGATGAACAATCGTTCCTAGCTCTTAAGGTATCATTTTAGAACCTATTGTTATACCGCTTCTTTTCCTTGTTTTGGTGGGTACGGCCACCTCTCAAAATAATCAACACTTTATAGCTGAACGGCCTGTATAAAATGATGGACTGCCAGCTTTCTCTGCAACTCGAATTGCTGAATAACATTCAGACTTAAAAAAAAATCCCAAGGAAATAGACTAAGGTTACTACGAACTGCGATTTTCAGGAATGTGTAGCCTGATGTAATAATTGTAACACCTATCATGATTCCACAACCGCAATACCAGATCGGATACGTCTAGCATCTTGGCTGTACCTTTACATAAAACAAAATCTTCCTCCGTGTCATTCTCCATCATGATTCCACAACCGCAATACCAGATCGGATACGTCTAGCATCTTGGCTGTACCTTTACATAAAACAAAATCTTCCTCCGTGTCATTCTCCATCTCAGCCATACGACTATGGAACACGCTACCCTGTGATCTGCGTCTCATCCAGAACCACTCAACATTCAAGAGGGAACTCAAAACTTACATATTAGGGACGGTATAGCCACCATTGTTGTGCCCCTCTCATCTCTTTCTTTCTCCTCTCCATCATAGCTTCGAATTTTATCATTCTATTTCTCTTCCTCTAACCTAATCTACCTCTTCGATATCTCTTTCACCCCATTCTATCGTCTTATGTCTCTGCTCGTTGAGAAAAACTCACAAGCTGCAAGAACATAACGAGAAAATTCCCAACTAGCAATAGGACTGACATTCATAAAAGAAAAATTAGTTTACTTTCATATACATAGTCATTATTATTATTATTATTATTATTATTATTATTATTATTATTATTCTTGATTGTTATAATTATTTTTTATCGTTATAATTATCATTGTACTACTGTTATAATCTCTACTTTTTTCTGTAACATTAATACTGTATAACACGTTATATGTACTTAATGTTCTGTAGAAACTGTAAATCGTTCAATCTTAGTATGCCTGGTTAGGTGTAGGAGAGGGCCTGAAGGCCCTAATCTTGCCAGGAAAAATAAATGCATAGATAAATAAATAAAATAATAACTATTTAGAAAAATCTGGTATCTCTGCTGAAAGCAGAAAGTATACAGCGTTGCGTGAGATTGCTTGATTCTTATAGAAAAGCACACGTTGAGCCGTAAGGAAATTTAAAATAGTGGCAAAGGAATATCACGAGTAACCTCAGAATTTCTATTGAGATCTGTAATTGCATTTAAATAATGAAGCACATAACATTCATGTATTATATACGTGATACAATGGACAACTATTACAGAAAGATTTAAAGAAAAAGAGTTCCATAAGCATAATAAAGTACGCGGTGGTGATGATTTCATTCCACTACTGTGATTTTCGGTTGGACTAATCTAAACTTTAATCTGTACTGTGGTTCGAAAATTGCCCATCTCACCGAACAACGAACAGTGCGTCTAAGCGTTGATAAGGGCTCGTTAAAGCTCTGGGAATGTTGTAAATGCCACTACATCAAGCCTTGGAAAACGAACCATAAAATGGGCAAATATTTACAGCACGAGATCTGCGAATGAACATCAGAAACTGAATTCAGTTCTACTTGAAATCTCACTCAACGAAACCAGAATCATAGCACACCGGCATATGTCAGCCAACAATGTCCAACTACTCTGTGTATTCAAACTGAACGTTCCCAGTACAAGAGCCGGCGCGTTCGCTTCTGACTGGCCCACCGTAACCGCCTCGCGAAATTGCTTCCTGGTAGACCTTTACTCAGGATGTCATCCATGCTCTCAGAGATCAGTTGCTCGGTACAGCCGCGAGGGATTAGCCCAGCGGTCTTGGGCGCTGCAGTCATGGACTGTGCGGCTGGTCTCGGCGGGGGATCGAGTCCTCCCTCGGGCATGGGTGTGGGTGTTTGTCCTTAGGATAATTTAGGTTAAGCAGTGTGTAAGTCTAGGGACTGATGACCTTAGCAGTTAGGTCCCATTAGATTTCACACACATTTGAACATTTTGCTCGGTACAGAATTTAGAAAACGTGAAAGGAAGTCAGTACTAAAAGTTCCTATTTGTGACAGACGACCGTTTCAACAAATCTAAGTCTTCCATTCACCTCCAACTGCAGCGCGGCGGCGTGCAAAGACCGCTATGGACAGGTAAAGAAAAGCCGTTCTTCTAGTGGTCATACGGCGGCGGTTCTCCCACCTGGGCTTTGTTGGTTCGATGATTCGGGAAACACTATGCAATTCCGTCGGAAGTGAAGGTGGCTGCAGCAAGACAAAAGGCTCGCCTGTAAGCTCTTTATTACTCCAACAAGCTATAGCAGTTACAGGTGCGCCCCCTCGTCCGGTAGCGCGGCTCGGCGTTGATTGACACATGACTTCCATGTTCCAAAGGGGTGGTTGGGAGTCAGTCTCGTGCCTCGCAGTAGCACGAAGCGAAGTCAGGAGGATATGTCCATAAAATACCTTTTACTACTTATTAAAATTTATTAAGTACTATTTTTACAGAGTAATGCCTTTAATTAACAACTGATTTATGACATTTTTTCTGCAAAGGGTAATGACATTTTATTATTTATTTATATGTACATTAAATTTTATTCTTTTGGGTATTTCTGTATTAATTACTGTAGCTTTTTTAACTTTGTTAGAACAAAAATTCTTAGGTTATATTCAGATTGTAAAGCGTATTGATGAGGTAGAGCTTATTGGTATTCCTCAGCCTTCTAGTGGCGCAATTACATTAAATTGTAAGGTGCAATTTATTCCTATTATATCAAATTGTTTACTTCATTATTTTCGTCTAGTTTTTAATTTGGTAATTTCTTTTACTGTTTGGGTGATTTTTCCTTATTCAGCTTAATTCAGCTTATATGTGTTCTTTTCATTTAGTTTCTTTTTCCACTTTTATGCTGCGCTAGCTTAAGAGTTTATACTGTGATAATTACTGGCTAATCATCAAATTCAAATTATTCTCTAATAAGTTCTTTACATTCTGTTGCTCAAACTATTTCATTTAAAGTTAGATTACTTTAAATTTAATTGTTTTTAATTATGTTAATTGGCAATATTTGCATACATGATTTTTATAAATTATCAGCTTTATTATTGTCGTATCATTATTTCATTTCCTTTAACTTTTTTTGATTCATGTTCAACTGAAACTAGTCATTGTTCTTTTCATTTTACTGAGTGCAAATCTGAATTAGTTTCAGGGTTTATTATTAAATATTTATCTTAACGTTTTGATTAGTATACTAGAACTGTTTTTATAAGTATATTAGCTTTAGTTTTCTTTGGTGGTCATGTTTCTTCTTTTATGTTTCTTATTGAGCTTGCTGTTGTATCTTTTGGTTTTATATGCCTTTGAGGAAGTTTATCTTAGTTTTGTTATGATAAATTAATATATTTAACTTGTATAAGTTGGTATATTAGGAAAAGACCGAGTGAACGGGATTATTTCAGTTAGATTACATCATGGTCAAGTAGCGATTCCTAAATCAGATACTGCATTGTAAGGCATATCCAGGAGCAGATATAGACTCGGATAACAACATAATAGTGATGAAGAGTAGCCTGATTTCAAGAGATGAGTCAGGAAGCGTCAATACGCAAAGAAGTGGGATACGGAAGTGCTAAGGGCTGACGAGATACGCTTGAAGTTCTCTAAAGCTATAGATACAACAGTAACGAATACCTCAGTAGATAGTAAAGCTGAAGGGCAATGGACATCTCTAAAAAAGGCAATAACATAAGTTGGAAAGAAAAAAACTTATGTGCAAAGAAGGTAACTGTGAAGAAACCATCCTTGAGGAATGAATTAAATACCTAGTTAAAAAATAAGTGAACTGAAGCTATAGCTGCGATGGCAAATAGTAATACAAGATCAAATGTCAAATTCGATTTAATGTAGCATAATTTGTGGCAAATGCTCCTCAGACTCACTAAACTAAATCTGTTCCCTAATATGGAACTGCTGATAAGAAATTTGTGGCTACTGAGTCACCTCAAAAAGATACTTCACCTCAAGACAAAATGTATGCTACAAGTTGCTATAACTACGAATAACACCACTCTTCCAAACGTTTACATACTAGACGTATATATACGTGGTATAGCAGGAGGAATGGTCAGTATTCAGAGCTATGACAGGAAGTGACGTAGTTCATATGCTCATATGCCCTATTCCAAATGGTTTTTGAGATACAAACGGTTTAATACATAGGGTGACCCAAAAGGCGACTAACAACTGAAAATTCAGTGCTTCACTGAATAATGTAAGTATAGAGGTAAAAACTGATACACATTGAAACGTCCCCTTAGAAAAATTATAGAAGACTGTGCTTAAACTGACACACAATATTTTTAGCGCAACGCAATCGGACTTTCAAAAATCCCTACAAAAGAATGGCCCTGACTAACATTAACCTATAGGTTTCACAAATCACTTACCTCACAAAAATCTTCGTTTCTCGAACTACTGCAATACAGCGAGCTCACTACTGCCAGCTAAATAAAAGATTCAAACTACTGAAGGCACTAACTACTGATAGGCATAGTTAGCAAATGAAAGATTTTGATAGAGAACAAACAATGTATTTACCTCAATAGTGTTCAAAAATGATAATATATATATACAGCAGTTCATGACATCCATTCTTACAAATGTACTATTTCTGATGGACTCACGTCCAGATCATCCGCTCTAAAAAGTGCGCCATCTCACTTCCCCACATCCACCACTGCTGGTGGCTCACCTCCAACTGCGCATCGCTACCCTCTGTTAACAGCTAACTGCCCCAACACTACAATAGCCAACAACAATGCAAACCAGCCACAGACTGCACGCAGCACAGCCAGTGATATTGATACAGAGCACTACGTGGCGGTGGCGTTACCAATATAAGAACCTAAACAGGCTACTTACAACATGCTTGAAATGACATGGCGGTTTATTGAAAGAAAGAATGTACAAAATTACTAACAGATGGCGCTTCGTATAATACAAAAGGATTGATCCATTCAATTGATTTTTAGCAAAGACGGTGTTTTTTACAACAAATGCTCAGCATTTCGACCGTCTTTCATCAACAATACCTGTAGTCGAGGGACACTGTATAATGTAATAAAAAATATAATAATAACATTTTTTAGATTTATTGAATTAATGAGATTACATTTTCGGCACTCAGACAAGCGCAATAATCTGGGCTATGCCTGAAAATGAATTCTTATTAGTTCATATTGGTTCTGCATGCACAGAATACTCTTTTTCCCTCCGTATATTTTTACTTACCGATTAATAATGCTATGTCCGATCGGCGTATCCGACTACATAATCTTGATAGTGTCCTTGTTGCGTTAATCGGATCTTCGTGAATTCTCTGCAGTACACAGGTGGGCTTTATTTCTTCTTACTACAGTACTACTTAGAATAATAACTCATACGCTCTTTCAGTTAGTAAAATAATATTAAATTCTTCTGTTCGATGGACATAGAAAATACAGACTTTTCACTTATTCACATAGCCTAAAATGGCCACCTCCGATTACGTCTACCTTCGTTCAATAGCAGAGAGCAAGTCTTTCCTGCTACTGAGGAACAGGAAAACCTTACGTTTTTTAACATCTGAAAATAAAAAATACATGACGGTAAGCACAGGCCTTACGCTGGCCTTCCTCTTCACCTTTTCTCTTTCCCTTCAAAGAAAACGAAAACATAAAGTAAGAAATGCAAAAGGTTTATCACAAATGCTCCCCTACTGTATATTGTCGGAAATAAGTCTCTTTATTTAGGCGGACAGTATACAGTAGCCTTATTTACCTTGGGGCTCATAGTTCGGTCACTTAGTGCAAGTCAATGGAGTTTTGATGCCCTTATGCTACTACAGGTGTATCTACAGAGTTTCATTTCTTTGTTCATTGCAAATTTATACACACAAATACATTCACATATACTTCTATTACATAATTGTGCGTCCATGTTGCGCTAACGTCTTAGTCTGTTATTTCTCATTACACTTATTAAGCTGTATGAACATGGGGAAAATTTTACATTTCTTAAATTGTCCTTTCACCATGTTTTTTTAAATGGTTGTTCTCACTGGCTTTTGGTTCATTGGCAATTCTGAGAAGATGTCCTTTCGGCACATGCTATCTCATTGTTCGCTGCGCTTATGGACAGCAGCAGCTCACTGTTTAATGCGCCCGCAGCAGTGACGCAAGCGCCACGTGAGCAGCAGCACTGCCCGCGCATACATTGTAATGTCGCTCCAGGCTTGTGAAGTCGGTGTTGTACATGCCCTCCAGTCCGGAGAGTGGATACCACGTATTCAGCTCCAATGCTCAACCCGAACACCAATACATCATCTCGCACCTGGTCGGAGGTTTTTGGCCATTGGCATCGAAAGTAAGGTCCGCACTGCAGGACTCGGCATTGTCTTCCGTTGTGCGTTGTAGTTTGGTCGTCCTCACACATCAATTAGTGGTTATATGGAATCCTTCTGACTTCTCCGTCGCAGACGCATCACACTCACTGTATTCACTTCGCTGGACTGTAGCGTTTACTCTTATCACGGCTCAGCCACTATTTTCACTAGTATCAGGCTTACTATTTTTGTATCACTTCACACACACGACTATTTTACTCGTCCATCGCGTTGCCCTTCACTTACATACATAAATGGTAAATTTTATTTTGTCCTTTCGAATTCAGACTTTTTAAAATTAACTGTGACATTGTATTCATCAAATTTTTGAGAAGCCTTTTCCAAAATACCTATGTTCATTCAATGTTTGAGTTGCAATTAATAGATCATCAACGTAGAGTGTAACCTGGCTAAGCAGTTCCAGTCCAAGTATCCCGTTCAATGCTTCAACAAATACACCAACGCTCACGTTTAATCCGAAAGGTGCTCCCTAAACTGGAAGCTCCTCCCGGCGTTTATCGAAGCTGTATACTTTCTACTCTCTTAATGTAATAAAATCTGACAGTATGAAGCTTTCAAATCAAGGGATGCTAAATACTTAACGCCATGAAACTCTAATAACTGCTCTTCTAAAGTTTCTGGACTTGTTCTAATAGGAACGATGATTTTGTTTATTTCTCTCGCGTCTAACACCAACCGCACCGTTCCGTCAGTGTTACCAACTGGGAGAATCGCACTGCAGTAAAGTGAGTGCGATGTTTCAATAACCTTCCACCTAACCATAACCTCTATTCCTTGTCTTACAACCTCTTTTTTTGCCCAAGGCATGCCATATGCAGTTCTGCAATAGGTTTCATGCGCGTACATTTCCATTTCATATTCATATCCCTTAATAACACTATGTCGTTTTCGAAAAATGTTATAATATTTAAGGAGTATCTTTGTCAGTTCACTTCACTGTTCATTGTTAAGACAAGTGGTTTTACTTAATTTACTGTCTACTGTTTGCTCATCGAGGATCTCTCCGCCAGTGTCATCAAGTTCCATTTCATTTGCCATTAAGATTTGATGATAGATAAGTTTAACATTAATGTCGGGTATCTGCCTTGTCTGATTTGTCATTGTAGCTCTTATTAAGTCCAGTGTCACTGAAAGCTCTCCTACTTGAAACTGACATTCCCCGCTGCCGCTATCTATTTCTACCCCATTTCTTGTGAACACCTCCGTACCAAGTGTACAGTTAGCTATTAGTTTATCTACCAACACGAAAGTACACTGCAAAATTACACCACATATGCTAATGGGCATGCTTGTCTGTAATTTTATAATTTTAGATTTGTTTCCCATCGCCGTGACGATCTTACAGTTCTCTACAGGCAGCTTGGGTATATTTACTTCCCACGCTATTTCTTTAAACAAGCTGGTTAACGTCAGGCTCGTTGACGTGCCAGTATCCAAAACAACTGCTACATCTATGTGTCCCACCTTTACCTTTATTGTTGCTTGAATAATTTGACTTACCTTGCATGTTATTTCTTTCTTTTCAGTAAACAAGTCTTCTTTGATTTCTGCGATCTTATCACACCCTAAAAATAGTTTTCGGTTATACTGTACATATGAGTTTGTTTTAATGTCTACTTCTTCCTTTCTGTTTCTGTTCGTGTTAGTGTTTATATTGCTCGTACTATTACTGTGGCACAGTGACCGTTCATTACCTTCTTCCTCTAGTCACGCTCCATTACTATTTCCTAGGGGCGGTATAGGTATTGTTCCTTTTTCTGCCGTCACTTCTATGTTCACCGCGTGCTTGCGTGCAGGCCAGTTCGTGTCGCGATTGTTTCGGTTTGACTATACGGGCTGTTGGTTCTCTCTTGGATACCTGTGTTGCATATTCCGATCCTGGTAATTTGCATTTCCTTGTCGCCTAGTGTCGAAGTTTTCTCTCGATTTTCTCCTGGCTCGGCCATTACCGAACCTAAGGGACTGATGATTTTTTTTTTCGTAACTTCGGTCACTCTATGGCTGATGGGCAAACCGATTTTGCGGATTTACGTTGTGGCGCGGCGGCGGTACATACGGATGCCGTTCACTCATACGCACACGACTATTGTTGTGTTGGCAGAAGAGCCAACACCTTGTTACTAGAAGAGGCCGAAATGCACGCGTTTAGTTCACGCAGGCTGGCGTCAGGAGGGAAGAACTATACTGACGTGAGGTCGGAACATGACAAGGAATTAGAATTCATAAAGCGGATGTAATTAGTTTGATACTTAACTATACTCCATTAATGATGAACGTCGCTCTTGACGGTACATGATTCACAATATTATCTGTTCAGAATACATTCGTAGTAACTGAATATGGCACCTTGCTAGGTCGTAGCAAATGACGTAGCTGAAGGCAATGCTAAACTGTCGTCTCGGCAAATGAAAGCGCATGTAGACAGTGAACCATCGCTAGCAGAGTCGGCTGTACAACTGGGGCGAGTGCTAGGGAGTTCAAAATGGTTCAAATGGCTCTGAACACTATGGGACTTAACATCTTAGGTCATCAGTCCCCTAGAACTTAGAACGACTTAAACCTAACTAACCTAAGGACATCACGCACGTCCATGCCCGAGGCAGGATTCGAACCTGCGACCGAAGCGGTGGCGCGGTTCCAGACTGAACGCTCGGTCACATTAGCCGGTCTGCTAGGGAGTCTCTCTAGGCTAGACCTGCCGTGTGGCTGCGCTGGGTTGTGTTCAATACCGTTACAATAGCTAGGCATGGCTTTCCCACCCTCATGAATTAGATCTAGTCAGTCGAGCACTCTCCTGGATAGCTGTTGACCAGTATTTATCTAAAATTGCATTCTAAAACTGATCATATGTCTCGCAAAGTTCCGACATCTCTGTAGCCCACAAAAGGGCGTCACCTTCGGTGTGTCCTACCACATATCTGACCTTTTGAGCTTCTGTCCAAGTCCTAGGTACTACATTCCTAAAGGCTTGGACAAACACTATCAGGTGTGTTCGCTTTTTTTCATTTGAGAATACAAGAAACTGTCGATGTTTTAATAAACTTTCGTCCATTAACACCGCTGTCCAGCAGGGCCGAACAGCATTTACGTGCGGTGCTAGCATATCTGTTTCAGAAAAGTTTTGCCCGTTGCTCGCGTCACGCGTCGGCTTGCGGTCGCGCGGCGTGGGTTGGGCATTGTTGCCTGCGCCACTGATTTCTCTCACCAGCGGACGGCTGTGTATATCTCCGCTTACCGCCCGCGGCGATGATATTATCGTACTTTGTTTACTAACTATTTCGTCCCTTAACCTTTGTTCTGCTGTCTGATATCCTGTTCTAGGCGTTTTAAAATTTCTTCTTCCTTGTCCACCGTTACTTCCTTTACCGCTTCCACATAATTAAGCTGTTTGCTTACGCATTTTTCTGCGAACGTTGTGTTTTCATACTTTGTATTAATCTTTACTGTTTCGTAAAGTTGCACATTGTCTGAGCTGATTCTTTAAGTAACCCTATCTCCACTGTGATTTTCTCTACATTTTCTGGCAATTCGTCATGGAAAGAGTGCAGCTTCGCTACTTCTGATTGTACATTGTCTATGTTAACCTGCGCATTCTTTTGCATTACCTGTAAATTATGCTGAGTTTCTCTGATTCCGGATAGCTCATGACCATACGTGCGTGTTAGTGTGTAAAATTTTTCTTCCACTGTGCCTTTTATTTTCTCACTCATATTGTGAACTGAAGTTTGTACTTGCTCATTAATTTTCCTATCCACCTCTGTGGAGATTTGCAAAATCTGCTGTGTGAATTTCCTATCCTAATTATTGAGTTCTGTGAGCAAATTTCTTACCTCGTCTCAAATGTGTGTCATGTTTGTATTTGCCTTCGCGATCTCGGACTTTATTGTGGTCATGTCTGCTTGTATTGTTTCTAAACATGACATTTTTGAATTTATATCTGCTTTCATTGCGTTCATGCCTGTTTGTACTGTTTCTGTTAAGGCTCGAAATAAGACTTGCATATTTTCTCTATTCACCTACCCCTGTCACCACCTGCGTCTGTACTACGCGCACTACTTTCATTTAAAATACTCTCTTGCCTTGAGGTGCCATTAATTTCGTCCACTGTAATCAACGTATTGCTTGTAATGAAATGTTCTGTATTCACGGGCGTCGAATCCAATAATGGCATGTCGCGCCCAGCATCCAAATAATCACCGCATTAACGGTTCCAAAACGCATTTTCCATATGCATTGCGCGGTCCTACCTGATTATTGTCTTGTAACTGGTAATTCCCCTATTGCGCTTTGATGTACATTCTTAGTATTGTTGTCTTCTTCCTTCTAATTTATTTATTATCTCTTTTTCTTTCAGTTTTTTTCAGTATTACATCATGTCACTTGTCGCCACTTTATAATATAATAAAAATATATTAAAAATATTTTTTAAATACATTGAATTAATGAGATTACTTTTTTGGCACTCAGACAAGCACAATAAGCTGGGCTATTCCTGCAAATGAATTCTTATTAGTGCCGGCCGGGGTGGCTGAGCTGTTCTAGGCGCTACAGTCTGGAACCGCGCGACCACTGCTGTCGCAGGTTCGAATACTGCCTCGGGCATGGACGTGTGTGATGTCATTAGGTTAGGTAGGTTTAAGTAATTCTGAGTTCTAGAGGACTGATGACGTCAGAAGTTAAGTCCCATAATGCTCAGAGCCATTTGAACCAATTCTTATTATTTCATATTGGCTCTACATGCACAAAATTCTCTTCTTCCCTTTGTATATTTTTCCTTACTAATTTACAATGTTTTGTCCGATCGCCATATCCACATACAAAATCTTGACCGTGTCTTTGTTGCGTCAATCGGATCTTCGTTAATTTTCTGAAGTAGACAGGTGGGCTTCAGTTCTTCTTATTACAATACTACTGGGAATAATATTTCATACAATCTTCCAGTTAGTAAAATAATACTATATTCTTCTGTTCGATGCACAAAGAAAATACAGACTTTTCACTTATTCACGTAGCCCAAAATGGCTACCTCCGATTACGTCTAGCTTCGTTCACTAGCACAGAGCTAGTCCATCCTCGTATTAAGGAACAGGAAAATATGTTTTTTAACATCTGAAAAGCAAAAATGCATGACGGTAGGCTCAGGCTCTAAGCTAAGATACTTCTTCACCTTTTCTGTTTACCTTTAAAGAAAATGAAAACATAAAGTAAGAAATGCAAAATGTTTATCACAACTGTTGTGAACAACACTGTACGGCATATCAGTAGGTATGGTAGGAAATTGCCATAGGATGTAATCTTTTAGCATGCGTAAAGAGATGAGACGATCACGGTAGATATGCGATTTGAGGTACCAATAGTCACACGGATTGTAGTCTGGGGACCTGGAAGGCCAAGAATGGACGAAGTGGCGGCTCAGCAAGTGATCCTCACCAAACAATGCACGCGGGAGATCTTTCACGCGTGTATCAATTTGGGATGGAGTGCCATCCTGCATAAGGTTGTACCTTACAGCAGGTGTTTATGAGCCAGTCTAGAGATGATGCGAGTCTGCAACATATCGGCGTACCTGCAACTCATTTTATACTTTATTTTCAAGAGCATCAGTGACATGTTGCCGTCCAGCGCCACCTTTTGGGCCAGTTTTTGCATTCATTTTTGGTTTCATTAAAACTTCTACATCTACGTCTACATTCATACTCCGCAAGCCACCCAACGGTGTGTGACAGAGGGCACTTACGTGCCACTGTCATTACCTCCCTTTTCTGTTCCAGTCACGTATGGTTCGCGGGAAGAACGACTGTGGGAAAGCTTCCGTGCGCGCTCGAATGTCTCTAATTTTACATTCGTCATCTCCTCGGGAGGTATAAGTGGGGGGAAGCAATATATTCGATACCTCATGCAGAAACGAACCGTCTCGAAACCTGGACAGAAAGCTACAGCGCGATGCAGAGCGCCTCTCTTGCAGAGTCTGCCACTTGAGTTTGCTAAACATCTCCGTAACGCTATCACGCTTACCAAATAACCCTGTTAAGAAACGCGCCGCTCTTCTTTGGATCTTCTCTATCTCCTCCGTCAACCCTCCCTGGTACGGATCCCACACTGATGAGCAATACTCAAGTATAGGTCGAACGAGTAGTTTGAAAGCCACCTCCTTTGTTGATGGACTTCATTTTCTAAGGACTCTCTTAATGAATCTCAATCTGGTACCCGCCTTACCGACAATTAATTTTATATGATCATTCCATTACAAACCGTTCCGCACGCATACTCCCAGATATTTTACAGAAGTAACTGCTACCAGTGTTTGCTCCGCTATCATATGATCATACAATAAAGGATCCTTCTTTCTATGTATTCGCAATACATTACATTAGTCTATGTTAAGGGTCAGTTCCCACTCCCTGCACCAAGTGCCTATCCGCTGTAGATCTTCCTGCATTTCGCTACAATTTTCTAATGCTGCAACTTCTCTGTATACTACAGCATCATCCGCGAAAAGCCGCGTGGAACTTCCGACACTATCTACTAGGTCATTTATACATATTGTGAAAAGCAATGGTCCCATAACACTCCCATGTGGCACGCCAGAGGTTACTCTAACGTCTGTAGACGTCTCTCCATTGATAACAACATGCTGTGTTCTGTTTGCTTAAAACTCTTCAATCCAGCCACAAATCTAGTCTGATATTCCGTAGCCTCTTACTTTGTTTATCAGGCGACAGTGCGGAACTGTATCTAACGCCTTCCGGAAGTCAAGGAAAATAGCATCTACCTGGGAGCCTGTATCTAATATTTTCTGGGTCTCATGAACAAATAAAGCTGTTTCCGGAATCCATGTTGATTCCTACAGAGTAGATTCTGGGTTTCCAAAAACGACATGATACGCAAGCAAAAAACATGTTCTAAAATTCTACAACAGATCGACGGCAGAGATATAGGTCTATAGTTTTACGCATCTGCTCGACAACCCTTCTTGAAGACTGGGACTACCTGTGCCCTTTTCCAATCATTTGGAACCTTCCGTTCCTCTAGAGATTTGCGGTACACGGCTGTTAGAAGGGGGGCAAGTTCTTTCGCGTACTCTGTGTAGAGTCGAATTGGTATCCCGTCACGTCCAGTGGACTTTCCTCTGTTGAGTGATTGCAGTTGCTTTTCTGCTCATTGGAAACTTATTTCGATGCCAGTCATTTTTTCGTTTGTGCGTGTCATATCGGCCATATGTGTCAGTTTTTACCATTATTCCGTGAATTAGTCCATTTCCAAATGTTAACGGACTTTTGGGTCACGCTGTAATTTTTTTTGGACTGGTGACGTGCACATATGTGTCTTACCGACTCAACCAGTTTGACAATTTACTCTGGCCCAACTCATCCAGTTGCTTTCAACCTACACTCCTGGAAATTGAAATAAGGACACCGTGAATTCATTGTCCCAGGAAGGGGAAGCTTTATTGACACATTCCTGGGGTCAGATACATCACATGATCACACTGACAGAACCACAGGCACATAGGCACAGGCAACAGAGCATGCACAATGTCGGCACTAGTACAGTGTATATCCACCTATCGCAGCAATGCAGGCTGCTATTCTCCCATGGAGACGATCGTAGAGATGCTGGATGTAGTCCTGTGGAACGGCTTGCCATGCCATTTCCACCTGGCGCCTCAGTTGGACCAGCGTTAGTGCTGGACGTGCAGACCGCGTGAGACGACGCTTCATCCAGTCGCAAACATGCTCAATGGGGGACAGATCCGGAGATCTTGATGGCCAGGGTAGTTGACTTACACCTTCTAGAGCACGTTGGGGGTCACGGGATACATGCGGACGTGCATTGTCCTGTTGCAACAGCAAGTTCCCTTGCCGGTCTAGGAATGGTAGAACGATGGGTTCGATGACGGTTTGGATGTACCGTGCACTATTCAGTGTCCCCTCGACGATCACCAGAGGTGTACGCCCAGTGTAGCAGATCGCTCCCCACACCATGATGCCGGGTGTTGGCCCTGTGTGCCTCGGTCGTATGCAGTCCTGATTGTGGCGCTCACCTGCACGGCGGCAAACACGCATACGACCATCATTGGCACCAAGGCAGAAGCGACTCTCATCGCTGAAAACGACACGTCTCCATTCGTCCCTCCATTCACGCCTGTCGCGACACCACTGGAGGCGGGCTGCACGATGTTGGGGCGTGAGCGGAAGACGGCCTAACGGTGTGCGGGACCGTAGCCCAGCTTCATGGAGACGGTTGCGAATGGTCCTCGCCGATACCTCAAGAGCAACAGTGTCCCTAATTTGCTGGTAAGTGGTGGTGCGGTCCCCTACGGCACTGCGTAGGATCCTACGGTCTTGGCGTGCATCCGTGCGTCGCTGCGGTCCGGTCCCAGGTCGACGGGCACGTGCACCTTCCGCCGACCACTGGCGACAACATCGATGTACTGTGGAGACCTCACGCCCCACGTGTTGAGCAACTCGGCGGCACGTCCACCCGGCCTCCCGCATGCCCACTATACGCCCTCGCTCAAAGTCCGTCTACTGCACATACGGTTCACGTCCACGCTGTCGCGGCATGCTACCAGTGTTAAAGACTGCGATGGAGCTCCGTATGCCACGGCAAACTGGCTGACACTGACGGCGGCGGTGCACAAATGCTGCGCAGCTAGCGCCATTCGACGGCCAACACCGCGGTTCCTGGTGTGTCCGCTGTGCCGTGCGTGTGATCATTGCTTGTACAGCCCTCTCGCAGTGTCCGGAGCAAGTATGGTGGGTCTGACACACCGGTGTCAATATGTTCTTTTTTCCATTTCCGGGAGTGTACTTTCAGCACTTCCTGTACGTTTTAGCAGACGTATGAATTAAATGGGTACCATAATAATTAGACCTTTCGCCATGGGGTTATATGAAGTCTGAAGTGTACAAACGAAGGCTGATTACGCCTGATGAAGTGTTCGGTGGCATAATGGACGCTGCCGCCCTCATTAGGGAACGTGCAGAGGCACTCAGACAAGTAACAGGATATGATCTCCCAAGAGTGCACAAACGCACTGAATTTCACTGCGGGATATTCGAACTGTTATAGTGAACTGTATAACGACTGTAAAGTGACGTGTACGAAAATGCTTAGAGGCAAATGTGTCAGAAATATGTATTTGTGATTTGATGATTTGTAAATGCACATTGCAATTTTAACTGAATGTTGTACGTGTGTAATCCCGACAGTGTCCTGAGTAACACAGAAAATAAATAACAATGTACATTTCATGTATTCTGTCTCGGAAACCATTCGGAATAGAGCATGTATGTATATGAAGTATTTTGCTTCAAATGAACATTTTTGTGATATCCCTGAATATTGACCATTCTTCTTAGGATTCCTTTTATATACTCATATGAACCATAACAAATCCTACGTCATAGACGTAAATGTATACGGATAAAAAGACATATAACCTTCGTTTTCATGTAAGGTTCGAATAATTCAACCATTATGTAAATTTTGACAGATATGAACTACACATCTAAATTCTATTTCAGTATTTGACGCACAAAGTGTTGCTAAAAATAATCCAGTTAAAATTTGAATTACTAAATACAGTGCTCGTAGTGATCCGAAATTTCGTCAAAATGAAATGTTTGTTGAAACTGGAAATCAATGAGTTATTACAAATATTAATTAAAGGGTGCCTTAATCACAAGAGTTTATTCATTAATGTAATTATCTTATGTAAGGTAAACAAACGTGATACAGTAGCTAATGTGCACGTAATCTCAGATGTCACTAACATTTATTAGAAACTTAAAACGTAGGCTTAAAAAAGGCTTCGCAAAATACTAACGACAACTCCTTTGTTGATAATAACAAAGAATAGTTCAAAACAGAATATATTGCCATAACATACAACGACCGAGTGTTACGGAAAGTTGAGTAAAGCTTTCAACAGGCAAACTGATAAATACTTTAAAACTAAATCTTCGATATAAAACTGGCGGCAAACGTTAAAAATGGCTTAGTTCAGGGGTATATATAAGGATAGCTGCAGTGATAGGGACCAATATCACGTTGGTCAGACACGACGATATTTTAAAAGACGATTAAGGGAGCACACGTGGTCACAGAACAACACAGCTATCGATGTTTAAATTACTGCGGGAGAGCATCCTTGTCAGCGTATTAACCACAACATGAGCTCACATCTATTCTCTTTGGCTAACCCGGTTTTGAAGTTGTGTCAGTCTCAGTAGTTCATATAACCTTTAATCGATGGCTGCGTCAGTACAGAGCATGAGTCTGCATTCGTGTTATTCTAGAGACGCACACTGTGACCAGTCTCTTTTTTTTATTTGCCGCCAGACACGCTCTGACGAACTTCGGGTATTTCGGCAAGTTACTCATAGCAACGATTTTGTGATGGTTAACAAAGTCTGGTGTCTTACACAACAATTAATGTACTTTTTAAAAAGTCTCTTTGGAGGTTTTCATATAAGTAGAAAGGCAATTTTTCTGTTGGGGTAGTAGATCTCAAGATGTCAGTCAACCGAAACCAGATCTCATCCAGTTACTGTTGAATTGTCTTCCATTAAAGATTAAAATTTGTAGCAAATAATACAGATAGCTGTCTGCTTCAACTGATGATGTTTGGTTTTACTACGAATATTGAAGAAAGTAGATAAAATGACAGCTGGAATGTGCCGTGGATAACATCAGTGGCAGAAAGATTTAAAGACGACTGAAGTTATAGCAGACACTAATGTGCACAGTGTACAGCTGCTGCGTAGCTAATGGGTAACTTACATGGAATACGATTTACCAGCTTACTTTGGTTTCTACAGAGTATGAAATAAATTTCTGTGGCGCATGAAAGCTATTACAGATATTTTTCAGAAACGATGTGTCTTAAGCTGACATAACACAAGGCCTTAGGCATGGATGGCCAGCGTATCCCACTCTTTTTCATAATCTTTTTTACTAACGACGACTTTACTGAATTGTAGCGGCCTCAGAGAATGTTCTTCAACGAAGCCAGGGATTTCAACATCTCTGCGTTAGAGACTAAAGTGATGCGATCGGAAAAAGTTCGTCAGTGTAGGATGAGGCAATTATTAGCATAAAACAGTAGGACAAGTCTGTAAGCTCTAGCATCTGGGTTGCGAAATTACATCATGATGTCGCTTCATAGCTTATAATTTATGGCTTCTATGTGGCACAATTAAGAGGAAGTTTCAGAATTGCAAATGGAAGTCACCTCCGAAATTCTGGAAATTAATAGCAGTGAAAATATTGCTTTACAGCAAGGAAGTGAATATTGGAGCCCAGAGTAGTGACAGACCAGAAGACTGGAAAATACAGCAAAGGGATTTAACTGAGTAGCGGCCTATAGAGTCTTGAGTAAGATAAGAAGACAGCAGAAGGGAACTAAAAGTATTCAGACTTGATACAAAATTATTAAAAGTGTCTGAAATTAATGCGAGGAATCTGTGAAGAAAATGTATAGTGCAACAGCCCTCTCACGGCGTGTCTCTAACATTGCTACTAAGAAGCAGGCGCTTGGCCTGCGAGCAGTGATATTGGTGGCTCACATATACGTCACTGAAGTAGGGGAGATGAGTGTGTACGTCCTTCAATGAACCTCTTGAGTAAGCATTAGACAGTCTCCTACCTACTTTGTGTTGCAGGTCTTCTGAGGGTGCCCCGGTGACCCCTGCTTTCGGTAGCACTAAACTGATAATTCCTGGCTTCTGACAGAAATGCGGGTAGCTGTCAACAATAAATGAAAAACAGAGATGCCATCCCGGTGAATATGTTGAATACAACCACCTCAAACTTTACAGAAATTCTCCGCTGGTAATAATGTAATTAGTCGGAACTGAAAAATATTTATATCACCACCTATATGGAGATTTTGGTTAAGTCGTGTGTAAGCGCACATTAATCGACTTGGCGCGCTACAATCTGTTACACTATTCCGCACTGCTTCGTACTTCTTCGTATAATTTCGCGTGTCTTCTAACTAGTAATTTACTGAACATTACTCGACTTTTGCTCTATAAGAAGAATGCCACAATTGCGGCCAACGACTGATAGACTCCCCCTGACATTTTTGTGCGAAATACGATTAACTGTTCTCAGTACTGATATTTAAAGACGCTACTGTTTGGTGCCTATCTTCCATGTCATGCTCGATATCTCATCTCGCAGGGAGTCTTCTCATGTAGTGAAACACACATCGTATCGTAAACATGTTACAAGTACCATATGTCATGGCATAAGTTTTCTGTGGCATTTTCTGTTCCCCATTTAGAGGCATTTACCTTTCAAGTAAAATAAGAAAAAGAGGTTCTTTGGTTACCCATGTCTACTTATTTCATATATAACTTCGTCGCGTTATACTGTCAGTAATAGGCCTATTACGAAAATGACGACTGCAACTACACATTCTACTAATGCGATTGTTGTAGACGAATCCATTAATTCCACCAAAAACTTGGATCTACTAATATCCAGTATAGCCGATGCTGCTCAGTACTTTCTATCTCCTTTCTTTTCTATTTTGGTACTTGGCGAAGCGTTCATACAAAAAAATCAAATTGTGTGAAATCTTATGAGACTTAACTGTTAAGGTGATCAGTCCCTAAGCTTACACACTACTTAACCTAAATTATCCTAGGGACAAACACACACACCCATGCCCGAGAGAGGACTCGAATCTCCGCCGGCATCAGCCGCACAGTCCATGATTGCAGAGCCCCATATCGCTTGGCTAATCCCGCGCGACAAGCGTTCATACAGCTAGGGTGTTTCTTTTCTAGTTTCATGGGCTCTGTTCTTAATGTTACTCGTTTGTGCTGAGGTGGCCGTCGACTACAGTTTACGACCTTTTTTTCCCCAAGACACCATTAGTTAGAAAATTTATAGTTTCAAAGTCTCATCTTACCCTGATTATGTCGCAGACACTTCATTCTTCTAAAATCGCCTAGCTGTGCTTGCTATGGCTTCAACCGGAGGACACGCCGACTGGCAGCGATCTGGCTTACCCGTTTCATCACAGTTACCACTGCTCGTTGTCCGCCTAACAATTCAGTTCAAATATGCAGGATATGGCTCATGTCCGAAGAGGTATTGAACCATTCTCTTACCTGATGCGCACTTTGTTAACACGAGGACGAAATGATACTTTCTTCTTTTCTCCTGTTGGATTCATGACTGGTTCTCTGACAACATTTTGTGTCTTTCCGTTTTCTGCTTTCTTAATTATGTAGATGGCAGACATTTTTTAGAATTTTATTTGCCAACAGACATACGCAAATTAATATTTTCAAGCTCCGCAAAACCGCAGCACTATATCACGCTTTGTTCAACCAACCGTAGCAGTTAGTACACGCACTTGTGCTGTGGCCTAGTTACATTAAGCGGCAAATGATAGCATCTGATATAGATGATAACTACTTTCTGCTTATTACGTAATCGTTCAAGAATCATAAAAGAAGGTTGTATACATGGAAGAATCCTGGAAATACTAAAAGGTATCAGATAGATTATATAATGGTAAGACAGAGATTTAGGAATCAGGTTTTAAATTGTAGGACATTTCCAGGGGCAGATGTGGACTCTGACCACAATCTATTGGTTATGACCTGTAGGTTAAAACTGAAGAAACTGCAAAAAGGTGGGAATTTAAGGACATGGGATCTGGATAAGCTGAAAGAACCAGAGGTTGTACAGAGTTTCAAGGAGAGCATAAGGGAACAATTGACAGCAATGGGGGAAAGAAACACAGTAGAAGAAGAATGGGTAGCTCTGAGGGATGAAGTAGTGAAGGCAGCAGAGGATAAAGTAGGTAAAAAGACGAGGGCTGCTAGAAACCCTTGGGTAACAGAAGAAATATTGAATTTAGTTGATGAAAGGGGAAAATATAAAAATGCAGTAAATGAAGCAGGCATCAAGGAATACAAACGTCTCAAAAATGAGATCGACAGGAAGTGCAAAATGGCTAAGCAGGGATGGCTAGAGGACAAATGTAAGGATGTAGAGGCTTATCTCACTAGGGGTAAGATAGATACTGCCTACAGGAAAATTAAAGAGACCTTTGGAGAGAAGATTGGTGGTGGTGGTTGGTGTTTAACGTCCCGTCGACAACGAGGTCATTAGAGACGGAGCGCAAGCTCGGGTTTAGGTAAGGATTTGGAAGGAAATCGGCCGTGCCCTTTCAAAGGAACCATCCCAGCATTTGCCTGAAACGATTTAGGGAAATCACGGAAAACCTACATCAGAATGGCTGGAGACGGGATTGAACCGTCGTCCTCCCGAATGCGAGTCCAGTGTGCTAACCACTGCGCCAACTCGCTCGGTGGAGAGAAGAGAACCACGTGTATGAATATCAAGAGCTCAGACGGCAACCCAGTTCTAAGCAAAGAAGGGAAAGGCAGAAAGGTGGCAGGAGTATATAGAAGGTTTATACAAGGGCGATGTTCTTGAGGACAACATTATGGAAATGGAAGAGGATGTAGATGAAGACGAAATAGGAGGTAAGATACTGCGTTAAGAGTTTGACAGAGCACTGAAAGACCTGAGTCGAAACAAGGCTCCCGGAGTAGACAACATTCCATTAGAACTACTGACGGCCTTGGGAGAGCCAGTCATGGCAAAACTCTACCAGCTGGTGAGCAAGATGTATGAGACAGGTGAAACACCCGAAGACTTGATGAAGAATATAATAATTCTAATCCCAAAGAAAGCAGGTGCTGACAGATGTGAAAATTACCGAACTATCAGTTTAGTAAGTCACAGCTGCAAAATACTAACGCGAATTCTTTACAGACGAATGGAAAAACTGGTAGATGCGGACCTCGGGGAGGATCAGTTTGGATTCCGTAGAAATGTTGGAACACGTGAGGCAATACTGACCTTACGACTTATCTTAGAAGAAAGATTAAGAAAAGGCAAACCTACCTTTCTAGCATTTGTAGACTTAGAGAAAGCTTTTGACAATGTTGACTGGAATACTCTCTTTCAAATTCTGAAGGTGGCAGGGGTAAAATATAGGGAGCGAAAGGCTATTTACAATTTGTACAGAAACCAGATGGCAGTTATTAGAGTCGAGGGGCATGAAAGGGAAGCAGTGGTTGGGAAAGGAGTGAGACAGGGTTGTAGCCTCTTCCCGATGTTATTCAATCTGTATATTGAGCAAGCAGTAAAGGAAACAAAAGAAAAATTTGGAGTAGGTATTAAAATTCATGGAGAAGAAGTAAAAACTTGAGGTTCGCCGATGACATTGTAATTCTGTCAGAGACGGCAAAGGACTTGGAAGAGCAGTTGAACGGAATGGACAGTGTCTTGAGAAGAGGATATAAGATGAACATCAACAAAAGCAAAACGAGGATAATGAAATGTAGTCAAATTAAATCGGGTGATGCTGAGGGAATTAGATTAGGAAATGAGACACTTAAAGTAGTAAATGAGTTTTGCTATTTAGGAAGTAAAATAACTGATGATGGTCGAAGTAGAGAGGATATAAAATGTAGACTGGCAATGGCAAGGAAAGCGTTTCTGAAGAAGAGAAATTTGTTAACATCGAATATAGATTTATGTATCAGGAAGTCGTTTCTGAAAGTATTTGTTTGGAGTGTAGCCATGTATGGAAGTGAAACATGGACGATAACTAGTTTGGACAAGAAGAGAATAGAATCTTTCGAAATGTGGTGCTACAGAAGAATGCTGAAGATTAGATGGGTAGATGACGTAACTAATGAGGAGGTATTGAATAGGATTGGGGAGAATAGACGTTTGTGGCACAACTTGGCTAGAAGAAGGGATCGGTTGGTAGGACATGTTTTGAGGCATCAAGGGATCACAAATTTAGCATTGGAGGGCAGCGTGGAGGGTAAAAATCGTAGAGGGAGACCAAGAGATGAATACACTAAGCAGATTCAGATGGATGTAGGTTGCAGTAGGTACTGGGAGATGAAGCAGCTTGCACAGGATAGAGTAGCATGGAGAGCTGCATCAAACTAGTCTCAGGACTGAAGACAACAACAACAACGTAATCGTTGTGAGCTTGGAATATCCAGTGGATTTCCAGGTGAGCACCTGAGTACGAATTGATCATATACATTTGAATGATTGCCGGCTTTAGAATAGTGTTCCTTTATAAGTCTTCTTTGAATGATGTTTTCTTTCGTAGTGTGCTATACGAACAATATTTCATTGAATTTCAAGAGGACTGATTTCATATTTAGATCCTTAAAAATGATTAAAAGGAAGGAGGCCTGCTTTTTTCCGTAGGGAAATGGAATAACGGAAACGATCGTGTTACAGGAAAGGCTAGCACGGTTGCAGCAGGCAATAAGGAATCATATGAAGACCAGCACCGCCCCAACAGCATTACTCCCGACCAGATAACTGAATTAAATAAATTTTCCCACAATACATAATAAATACAAAAAAGTTCAAGTCCTTGGTATGGTAGTGACCTGAGAATATGATCGTCGTCTGAACTATCTATAGTATAAATTTATTACGTCGTTAACCGTTGTTAATAATATAAAGTACAGGAATACCAATAATTTTTACCTCGTGAGGGACATGTTGGGAGCTTGGAAGATGGTGGTTCTCTCGTGAACCTGATAAGTAGTTACTATCTGTTACATAAAATTTGACATTCGTGTCTGTAACCTGCATACACAAAGAACAAGTTATATAATAGAGGGAACCTAATGGTTCATGGTCTGGCATATTCAGAGGAGACGAGATTCATACACACTAACACAGTACGATCTACAATCAAACTACGGGGAAAGCACACAAGCACACTATATTCAAAACCCACAAAGATGTTCATTAACGCATTGGCTCAGAGAGAAAGCTATATTCTGACTGATGGCATCGAAAATTAGTACACGGGGGAAATAATTGAAACGAAAGTAGCCTAAATCTAATCATCTTAAAAAACAGGTACTTTAATTTAAGCGGCAAACGAATTTATTGATAGGTACTCGTTAAACGTGAATAGTGTTATGAGAAACGCTAAGCTAACATTTACTGGATATTTTTGGAGCAACAAACGTATGATAACAGTGGAATCACACATGGCTGACTAGATTCCAAACTGCTTTCCACAGCAAACTCATCCTCGTAAACAACAGTGACTACATACGCTAATGCAGACGTAAAAGAGTGAATGAATTTCTCTGATACAAGAAAACAGGGACAAGATAGTATGCTTGCAAGGGAACCCTGGTGACTGTAGCTTGCAAGGCATTACGAGGAAGCTACTTTATTTGAAGCGAGAATACATGAAAAAGGAAATAAATAAAAGAGTAGATTCCATCAGGGTGAGAAGTACAAGAAGAATCCTGCTCTGCTTATACGATTACTAACAAGTGGTGGAACACGAATCATTGGTTATTGTTGTTGTTGTTGTGGTCTTCAGTGGGAAAACTGGTTTGAATCACCTACTCTATCCACAGTAAGCTTCTTCGTCTTCGAGTTAACTACCGCAACCTACTTCGACCTGAATCTGTTTACTGCATTCATCTCTCTGTCTCCATCTACGATATATACCTCCCCCCCCCTCCCACACACACACACACACTCCCCTCGAGTGTTAAATTAGTGACCCTTTACTGTTTCAGATTGTGTCCTATCAATCAATCCCTTCTTTTAGTCAGGTTGTGCCACAAATTTCTTTTCTCTTAAATTCTGTTCACTGTCTCCTCATTAGTTAAGTGATCTACCCACATAATCTTCATCATTTTCTGTAGCACCATATTTCAAAAACATCTATTGTCTTCTTGTCTAAACTGACCACCGTCCACGTTTCACTTCCATATATGGCTACACACTATACAAATATTTTCAGAAGAAACTTCCTAACACTTTAGTCTATATTCGGGTGTAAACAAATTTCCCTTCTTTGGAAACTCTTTTCTTGCCATTGCTAATTTACATTTCATATACTCTCTACTTCGACCATCATCAGTTATCTTGCTGTCCAAATGGCAACACTCACCTACTATTTTAAATATCTCGTTTCCTAATCTGAATCCCTCAGTGTCATCTCATTTATTTCGAATACATTCAATTATCTTCCTTTTTTTATGTTCAGCTTATCTCCTCCTTTCATGGTACTGGCCATTTCGTTCAAGTGCTCCTCCAACTCCTTTGCCCTATGTGACAGAATTACAGTGTCATCGGCAAACCTCAAAGTTTTTTTTTAATTCTCCCTGGACTATAATTCATATTCCAAACTTTTCTTCGGTTTATTTTACTGCTTGCTGACTGTACAGTTTAAATTACATCATCATTATAAACTACAGAAAACAGATTCTTAGAAACACGGTTGCTGCTAATTAGTATCTAAATATCAACGTACAGTTCTGCAAGTGTCTCCAAATAATTAAATAGGGAAATTCAATTCTGAAATGAAAAGGCTACGGTCCAGACTCTATATATTTCAGTGGCTTGATGTTTAAGATCGATCGACACAGAAGTTCTTACCTCAGATGATGATCTGTGAGCGTCGCGTCCGCACTCACGGACGGGGGTACTTAGAGCCGCAAGTCAAGAAACTGTGGGGGGACACGTCAGCTGCCTTTAGACGCACCAAGGGAAAATTTGATTTGGCAACCCTGCACAGTGGTGGTCATTCTTGGCAACAAGGCGGTCTAACTCAAATTTGTAGTATATCGAATAGTTGCTTCTCAGGCTACGAGTAGCGGACTGCATAGTAGAGGACAGGGTAAACAAGACACTATTGAACTGCATTTTTTGAAAATTATCAGATATTCACGCATGGCAATTGCCCCACTATAGTGGATTTCTCATACGTACACACATATGTTATGCCAAAGGTATACATGTTATTTTCCTAAAATGAGATAGCAACGCTTTTACAAAGGATATTTCTAATGCGCAGGCTCTCGGGGCCTTATAGATTTCTGGTATATATTATTAAAGAAATAGGATTACAGCCACGTTATAAATTTTCCGCATATGTTTTCTAAGAAATCTCTTCACTGTACGCCTGTTTTGTAATCTTTCCAGCAATGATTTCGTTGTTAACAGTCCAAAATTGTCGACCGCACACAGAAATAAGGGCAATTTTATTCGTAATACTTTTGACAACTGTTGTTGTCGAACGTGAAAGGGAAACGTCATAATCTGTACAATGGATCAAAAGCCAATAGCATGTCGTCGTTGAACAGTCGACTTCCGATACTCTACCACAGAATGAAAGTCGTCTTGTCAAATATAGCTATGAAGAGCCTATCATCATCCTACTATATACTTTGCACCTGTAACGTACGTTAGATTTATGCCTTACTGATCGCTTTCTCTTCAGATTTCCATTTCCTAAACATATATTCGAAAACCGTCAGCGTTATGAGGCGCTTTTATCAACTGATCAACACTTTTTTCAGTATGTTACTCAGTGCTTCGATTAGTTAGTTATGTCAATCCAGTTTTAGCAATCTGAGTTATTTCCCTGTTCCACTTTTTGTTGTGAGTGCTTGCACCATTTTCCAGCAATCTGGAAAACGTTCTGGTTCTTGCATCTATTAATAATCTGGCCATGTTAGGAACAATGTGATGACTTAGTGATTGCGCCACTTCCCTTGACGTACCACCTAGATCTATACTTTTCATTTCACAGATGATTTCAGCCGCCTCCATATTCTAACACCGGTATTAGCTGCTATATTTTTAAACTATTATTGTAATTTTAACGATACTTTCAATCTTCTCATCGTTATCTGATCCTGCAGGAGTACAGAGAACTCCTACCACGCCTCACCCGGCCGTCCACCGGTAGTGTCGAGAGGACAGTGGGAGTTCAATTTTCTACATCAACATCTACATCATACTCCGCAAGCCACCTATTGGTGTGTGGTGGAGGGTACTTTCGGTACCACTCTCTGATCCCTCCAGCCCTGTTCCCCTCGCGAATAATTCGTGCGAAGCATGATTGTCGGTAAGTCCCTGTATTGGCTCTTTCTCGAATTTTCTCCTTGTGTTCAATACCAGAAATGTGTGTGGGGGGAAGTAGTATGCTGTCTGACTTCTTCTGAAAAGTTCTTCCCGAAATTTCAATAGTAAAACTCACCCTGATGCACAACGCCTCTCTTGTAACATCTTGCAGTGGAGTTTGTTTAGCATCTCTCGCCAGCTAAACGATCCATTGACGAAATGCGCCGCTCTTCGTTAGATCTTCTCTATCTCCTCCATCAGCCCTGCCCGATAGGGATCCCAGACACATGAACAACAGTCAAGAATCGGGCGAACAAGTGCCTTACAAGCCCGTTCTTTCGTGAATGAGTTACATTTCCGTAAGATTCTTCCGATGTATCTGAGTCTGGTGTCTGCTTTTCCCACTATCTGTTTTATACGGTTATTCCACTTAAGGTGGATCTGGATAGGTACGCCCAGCTGTCTCCATCTGCTTGTCATCAATAGTGTAGCTGTACAGTAGTGGATTTTTTTCTATATGTATGCGCAATATGTTACATTTACTTACGTTTAGGGTGAGCTGCCAGAGTCTGCACCATTCATCAACTCTCTGCAGGTCGTTCTGCAAGTTCTTACTATCTTCTGGCGTTGCTACTTTGGTATAAACAACTGCATCATCTGCGAATAGCCTTGAAGAGCATTCGACGCTTTCTACTAGATCATTTATATATATTGTAAACACCAACGGTCCTATCACAATTCCCTGTAGTACTTCGGATATTACAATTACATCTGTGATGTATTTTCGTTAATGTCGACGTGCTGAGTTCTGTCGGCAAGTAAGTCTTGAATCCAATCGCAAGTCTGCTCCGATACTCCGTATGCTCGTATTAAACGGCAGTGCGGGACGGTGTCAAATGCCTTACTGAAATCAAGGAACACGGCATTAGCCTGAGTGCCGTTGTCCACTGCGATGTGGATCTCATTGAGGAACAGAGCGAGCTGAGTTTCGCAGGATCTCTGTTTGCGTTGATAGAGGAGGTGTTCAATTTCCAAGGACGTCATAATTCTTGAGCATAAAATATGTTCCACCATTCTACAACAGATTGACGTCAGCGACATAGGTCTATAATTGTGTGGATTTGTCTTACGGCCTTTCTTAAAAACGGGAATGACCTGCCCTTTTTTCCTGTCGTTAGGTACCTTTCGTTGTTCAAGCGATGTACGATAAATTACTGCTAGAAGGGGAGCAAGTTCTTTCGCATAATCTTTATGAAATCATATAGGTACATCATCATGTCCTGAAGACTTTACACTACTAAGCGATTATAGCTGCTTTTCATTTCCGCGATAGGTTATCCCAAAATCTGCCATTTCGACGTTTGCACGACGATTGAAAGGAGGGACAGTGTTGCGATCTTCCGCGGTGAAACAACTTCGGAAGACCACATTCAGTATTTCAGCCTTCTCTCTTATCTTCCGTTTCAGTGTCGGTATGGTCGCTGAGAGAATGAATGAACGTTTTTGACACACTTACTGATTTTATATTAGACCAAAATCTCTTAGGGTTTTTATTCAAGTCCTTTAACAACGTATTGCTTTCGAGTTCATTGAACGTTTCTCTCATTGCTCTCCTTATGCTCATTTTCACTTCGTTCAGCTTTTGTTTGTCAGCTAGGGTTTTACTTCTCTTGAATCTGAGATGAGATGTTCCTTGTTTACGTAGCGCTTTTCTAACACGGCTGTTAAGCCACGGTGAATCTATCTCAGACCTTAAAACCTTACTCTAAGCGTACTTTTCTAGGGCATATTGAACGATACCTTTGAATTTTTTCCATTTGTTCTCTACATCTTCGTCCTCATCACCGTATATTAGTTGCTGACTGCCGAGATATTCTGGAATTTGTATCCCGTCACCCTTGCTGAGCAAATGTATGTTCCTACCTTTCTCAACATTCCTTAACGGACCCGTTGTCATAGATGCTCTCGCTGATACCTTCCTCTACGTTAATTGATTCGATAATTTCAGGTCTGTTTGTTGCCAAGAAGTCTAAGACGTTAATCTCGCGAATTGGTTCTCTATCTGCCCAAGGTAATTTTCGGACAAGGCATTCAGAACAATGCCACACGATTCCCTGTCTCTGGCACTAGTTTTGATGGCATAACACTCCCAATCTATACCCGGCAAGTTGAAGTCACCCCCTATTACAACGGCATCATCAGGAAAATTACAAATGATATTCGGAAAGGTCTGTCTGAAGCGCTCTACAACTACAGATCCTGACCCAAGTGGTCTATAAAAGAATCCGATTACAATTTTTGACCGTTCTTTGATATTCAATTTCACCCAGATTAATTCACATTCGGAATCCGTGATAACTTAGCTACATTTTATCAATTTTTTTACTGCAACTAGCACGCCACCACCACTGGCGACTAAACTATCCTTACGATAAAAATTCCAATCTGAACTTAGGATTTCGTTGTCATTGACGTGTGGTTCCAAGCAGCTTTCTGTTCCCAGTACTGTTCATTATAACCTTCTGTAAGCGATACTAATCCTGGGATACCGCTTGGATGCTCCTGCGGTTTACTAAAATCCTATTAATCTTTTCTATCTCTGATCTGCGAGGACCACGAATCCTCAGGTCACTGTAGTTGATTTAAGAGGCAAATTGTCTTTCATCTCAAGGGAGTAGTGCACTCCTGACCTATTAAGGGGAACGCTACAATTCTGCACGCAATAGCGGAGGTCGAGAAATTCATATCCGATTCCCCCGCAGAGTCGTCTGAGCCTCTGTTTTAGACCTTCCACTCTGCTCCAAACCAGAGGACCGCGATCAACACTGGGTACGATGCTACAGATAGACAGCTTAGCCTGCATCCCACGTGCGTTGCTATTTGCCTTCACCAAATCAGCCAGCCGCCGAAAGGAGCCGAGGATGGCAGAACCCAAGCGGCAGGCGTCATTCGTGCCGACATGTGCCGCTACGTGCAGCCGGTTGCACCCAGTGCGCTCGACAGCCGCCGGCAGGGCCTCCTCCACATCACGGATGAGACTGCCCAGCAAACATACCGAATGCACACTGGAATTCTTTCCCGCCTTGCCAGCTATCTCCCTGAGAGGCTCCATCACTCGCCCAATATTCGAGCTCGCAATGATAAGCATACCCACCCTCTGTACCTGTCCGGACTGGGCAGGAAAAACGACCGATGGCCCAACAGGAGAGGCACCCCGTGCTGGCTCAGAGTTATCATTGGGTAGCACCTCGTACCGGTTGCTAAGACGTAGCGCGCCAACCGCACGGCCTGTCTGCCACCCACTCGCTAGTAAGGACGGACCGGTCAAATGTTGCGTATCAGAAACCGCAGCGACGTCCGAGTCACCAGGGGATTCCAGTGGCATCAAAGATGTCGCAGGTCTCGTCACTGGCGCCTCGACGTCACCGCAACTTTGAGCATTAGCTAGAAGCTTGTCGGCAGCACCCAACGCAGTTTCCGGCTATTAACGGACAGCAACCAACTCTTCTCGTGTCCACTCACAACAAACGCAGTCCCTAGACATATCGTACTGTGTATAAAATAGATATAAGGTCTTAAATGGCCCTACTGAGTTTGAAAATATACCGATGAAGAATAAAGTAAGACTAAAAGTTGCTGTGCAGTTTTCTCACTGTACTCTCAGACCGCAGTCTATCAAACTGAAATAAGTTTCTCTACTGAAGTTGATGTATTTGCAGATACCTCTTATTAGAAATCCTGTTTGAGAATAGTAACTGCACGAGATAAATATTCAAACTAGAATGCACTGATCGAAACTGTGTGCTGTCTACTAGCACAAAATTAAAACTTAGCGGTGTGACGGAGTTTCTGGTGACGGGAAAATTTACACTAGAAAGCCGCCCTACACAAGGAGGTTCACAAGACTTACACAGAAACAAAAACTAAGATTAATTTTCTAACCAATAGTCTACACAGTAAAATACAGACCTATAGTTCACTTCTCTGCAGAAGCACGTGAAAAAAAGACTACATTAATTTACAGTTTATCAGACAAGTGCTGCTGCTGCTGCTGTTCTGCTGCGCGTCCTCTCGGTTCGGCGGCTGCGTAATTATGTAGGACATACCCCACGAGATGTAGTGACATGTCTTTAGGAACAAATTTGTCCCAGGTAGCCTGTCAGACAGACATTGTGCCAAACTTATACTGTTTTTTTAATGGCGAATATTTCACTAGTGTAAACCTTATGGCATAAAAGCAACGCAGTACAGCAGCGATTCTGGTTGGTATGGACACCTTGGTGGTTTTCTGGAGGTATGTGGCACCACGCACTACACGCAGGGCACGTGATTCCCGTCAGTTTCGGGCCAGTGGTTTGTGATAGCGTCCCATACTTGTTCTGTTTATTTCAGATCAAGTGAAATCTGTGGCCAAAACATCAACTTGACTTCCTCTTTCTCCTCAAAGAGCTACAGCATGATCCTGGCTTATGACACAATAATCCTGATGGAAGACGCCATCGCCGTCGGGAAAGGCATCAAACATGAAAAGATGCAGGTGGTCCGCAACAGTGTTCACGTAGTCTACATCTCTCGTAGTGCCTTCAGGAAGTACCGTAACTCCCACAGAAATTCATGTGCATGTTATAGCATTCTTTGTTAGCCACGAAATATTTTCATGTACCCCCATGAAAATAAATAATAAAGCAAAGGTACATATTGTTACTGCAATACTATATGAATTTCAGTTTAGTTTATGTGATTAAAATCAAGGTAATGACATTTGGCCAGAGAGTTGTTATAGAGGCCAGACGGAATGGAACTCCGTGTCTTTTTCCTTAAAACAAGCGAAATATTGTGCTTAATTTATTCTCGACATATTCGGGCGCTTTTTATCATCTTTCTATTGTATATTAGGTATGCATATTTCTATGCACTTTAATTTTTACTTAAATAGATGGTATTGCTTTAGCTGTGTATACAGAGTTCTTTTAGTAATATTAGACCTGATTAACTCCCATGCTAATAACCATTTGGTATGAATTTTTGGACATATCCGAAAGAATAGACACCGCACGGAATCCGCAGCTGTGACACATTATATGTTAACTGAAGGTGGAAGGGGGTTGAAACGAAAGGAAACGGAAGGGATTACCGATGTCAACTGCGTCGGGACATTACGCGGAATCAGCGGTGAAGAGCGGAAATGTGTACCGAACAGGGATTCGAGCCTGTGATCTCTTGCTTACTAGGCAGGTGCGTTTACCACTGCGCCATACTGGGCAGAGTGTTACCGCAGCTGCGCGGACATCTCGGGACGCCGCGGCAGGCCTACACTCCCACCGGGCGCCACCTACCTCCAGTCCCAGCCCATTACCTCCATGCTACCTACTCTGAGATTCCCGCACGAGGTCGGACGTACTTGTGCATCTGCATTGCAGAAGGTGGATCCATTGTCCATCAAGGCAAATCTAATACATCAATGCGTGGTGGCTGTTCTTCTACACACGTCCCGATGCAGCTGGCGTCAGTAACCCCTTCCATCCCCTCCCCTCCCCTCCCCTCCCCTCCTCATCCCATCCCCTTATCTCCTCCTCCTCCACCTTCAATGTAAATGCAGTTTTCAGTTCTTTGTGTATATTTTTTTACGCGCGAATTTCTGTTAGGTGGATTGGTCCGCTACCTTAGAATAGTGACGTCGCCTTTGCTTCGTTAGCCTGCTTTGTGTAACATCACGAATAGACGGTGAACTGAAGCATTACGCTAATGCAGAGTTATCTGAGATTTACAGGAAACATTAATTCCATCGTCTAAAATTTTGCAACATGTTCATGGTCACTTGGGGATCCACTCTCTTGTCGCGGTATTATACTAAATTCATTACTTTGACAATCACATTTCATTATTACCTTTCTGAGAAAACTGTCATTTATAATTGCTCAGACTCTTTCTTCATCGTTAAGTAATTTGAGAGAGAAGCATTCCAGAGTCTCCCATAGCATAATATGGCTCCCGCCTGCCTGTGTCCGTGGGGCAGTGCATGTTTCGAGCAACCGTTTGCGTGGATGAAGACGTATCCCCACACGACCATGGATGCCAGACAGATTCATTGGAAGAATCCTAAGGAAATGCAATCCGAAAACAAAGGAAGTAGGTTACAGTACGCTTGTTCGCCCACTACTTGAATACTGCTCAGCAGTGTGGGATCCGTACCAGACAGAGTTGATAGAAGTGATAGAGAAGATCCAACGGAGAGCAGCGCGCTTCGTTACAGGATCATTTAGTAATCGTGAAAGCGTTACGGAGATGATAGATATAACCCAATGGAAGACTCTGCAGGAGAGACGCTCAGTAGCTCGGTTCGGGCTTTTGCTGAAGTTTCGAGAACATACCTTCACCGAGGAGTCAAGCAGTATATTGCTCCCTCCTACACATATATCGCGAAGAGACCATGAGGATAAAATCAAAGAGATTAGAGCCCACACAGAGGCATACCGACAATCCTTCTTTCCACGAACAATACGAGACTGGAATAGAAGGGAGAACCGATAGAGGTACTCAAGGTAACATCCGCCAGACACCGTCAGGTGGCTTGCGGAGTATGCATATAGATGTAGATGTAGATCTGGTGTAACAAGAAACGTGTTTCACGCGACCATGTGACAGATTTCCACTGAGTCACAGTCCAGTCTCGATGAACGAGCGCCCACTGCAGTTGTAATTGACGATGTCGTGGGAGCATGTGGGGGATGTCTGCTGTAGAGCTTGTACGGTGTAATCCTAAACACTTTCTATTGTCCCAAGTTTGTACTTTGCCGTCAGATCTGACATATATCGTCGTCTTTCCTGCTTTTCACAGCGCGCAAGCCTCCATGTTCTGTGATGAGGCGCGGACACCGTCACGTGGTTTCGCCGTCCTTCAAACATTTTCCGTAGAAGCTCTAGTAGCAGACCAATTCACCGTTTCTCTGATGTTCGTTCCCAGGCGCCGGTCGTTAACAATGAGTCCTTAGTGAAAGTGACTTGTGATGGTGGATTTCCTTATTTGCGGCCTGTATCGTCTCTAGAGTGATTTCTCGTTCGTATACGCGCCTCTTACCTACATTACTTACCATGTCACGTTCCCGCAACACAAGACAGCAATAAATCTAGCGGTGGGTATCGCCATAAGGTGGCTCAGCAGTGTGTGCTGGGTAAGCCTGCGGCGTGGCGTGTTAAAAGTAGCGTTGCGTTGCCTAACTGTTTGACCGCTGTCTTTCGTCGTACTATGCACTACAAAAAGTTCCACCTACTTCAGTACGACGTCTGGTCACTAGCCCGATTCTATGCACACGTGGATACTGTTCAGACGATGTTAAAAGCAGCATCGAAGAATAACATCGTAAATAATTACGTTTGCAAAGTTTCCTTAGGTTCAAAATTAAAGAATTAGCCATTAACCCGTATTTATTTAAACGACTAATATCAGTGTCCTCAGCTCACAGTTCATACACGCAAGACAACCAGAAATGTACTTAAGTCAGACCCGAATTATTACGTGATCTACAGTCGATGCTCTGCTACAATATATGAGTTTCACATTCGGTCTTTTATGCACTGGATTTCTAATAAAGAAACTGCTCGCCAACTATTCCACAGATGAATATGATATATGCCACTCGGAATTCTACAAAGGCCGAAAGCTCACACGTGTTTATCTTTTCAACTAACCACTTCACATAGGCCAAATTTCCAGAATCTGTCTGTAAATGCAACTGCTTTCACGGCAATACCGTGGAATAACAGTAACTTCTTCATTTTGCATAGACAGACACGTCCAACATTACCTGTACGTCCGATAGCTAGCCAACGACTGACTCTCCCTGCTGTTCCTTTCAGGGCCTATAACTACTTGATAGAGCGTGGGAAATGATTAACTCTGAGTGGTTGTTCAAAATGACCAGCCGATCAAAACAATCCTTTGAGTTCTATCTCTCACCAAAACTGTCCTACGCCAATCAATATTCGCAGATGCATGTACGTCTCTTGATCATGCAAATCTTACTAAAATGTGTAACAAAACCAAAGAAAAGAAAACTAATCTTGAAATGACTTCAGAAAATCATTACTCTGCAAATGGGTATTCTGGCTGCCTTCTTACAAAAGCAAGTGCCCTTGGACATACGTCATCAGCAAGGTAGAAAAATTACTGCTTTCATTGCAACTGCTTGCTTCCCACTTTCCCATGACATAGTTACGTAATGTTTAACATAAGATAATATTGAATCTTTACGTATGACCCACATGTACACTCTCACTCACTTTCATTTATTCACACAACAAAACAAATAGTTATTAAATAAATATTAATCCTTTCTGAATTCTATGTTACGAAAATCAACTTCAGTAATGATTCACAATGATACTAAAGACAAACTACTATGAATCCTAACTGACTTCAATCTTCTAAGTGTCGGTGTTTGGTGTTTAAGGTAATTGTCTCTAAATCTGAAAATATCTCAGCTACACAGCTGAGATTTTAATACAACCTTCCTTTTAATAACAAAGGGCTGTATATTGACTTTTAACAAAATTGAATAATATTTAATTAATACTGTTTATTTAGATTCTTAGGGGCTTGAATGTTCTGTCGGTCGAACTAACGCAGGTTGCACTTCCCACGGCTAGGCTAGCGAGAGGTGCGAGTGAGTCACGCTAAGATACCAGAAGCTATATATTCCCATCGCCAACGGCTCCAAAGCTAGGAGCCCGTACTTCAAAGTAGCTTAGTGCAATAAAATGCTATTGCGTATTGACTTACGACGTTACAAGTCCTACAGTGTATTCGGAAATTTCTGTTAGTTACTTCTAGGACTTGTTGAGGGGAGTGATTACATAATATTCTGAACAAAAACCCACGTCCGGAAACCCACCGTTTCCGTTCTACGACGGTTTCAGTTCAGATGTGTTACGCGTCCAAGTCTGCTGAGGAAAAAAGAAGAGCCTCAGAGTTGCTTGTCCTGATAGGCAGTTCTAGCCGCTGCACTAGAAACTACAGAGACACCAGATGGGATGGGGAGTGTGTACCACAAGATACTTCGTAGGTACCATGTCTGTAACAACGCGAGTGGCCGCCACATCGAGCCGCTATTGTAATGCTTCAGTACTTTTCTGTTCGAGGAGTATGCTGAATTCCCTTTTGTTTTGGAATACTATAAACACGTAATATTTAAGTGTTATAAAAAGAAATATGCTTGAGGGGTAAATGGACGTTTCGTTATGTTTGCTTTCGGATTATTACCTAATAATGGTGCTCCGTCACGCCTTATTCAGTTCCTCAAGCGCAAGTGGAGGAGTTAAACATTTGAATTGGAACTGTCATAGAACAGAAACCGTACATTTCCAGACTTGAGCTCCTGTTCAAAATACATGGCTTGTCCAGAAAGTAAGTTCCGATCAGTCGCGAAATGGAAACTACATTGAAAATCATTGCGACAGTTGGCTCCACCTTCCAGCTACTTCTCTACATAGTCGCTGCTCCAGGTAGTACATCTGTCGCACCGTTATACCAACTTCCCAATACCCTCGTCATAGAAGGCAGCAGCCTGTGCTTCCCACCAATTCGCTAAGCTTATCTATAGCTCGTGGAGTGCGTGAAAATGGTGTCTTCATAACCAGTAGTGAATGTGAGCAGAGACGAAACACAGAGGGAGCCAATTACCGGCTGTAGTGATCAAACACTTCCCATCGAAAACGCTATGGGAGCATTTTCATTGCACCTGCAGCTTGCAAACGAGAATTATCACGAAGAAGGAACCGGGCCCGAGTTCCCGGGTTCGATTCCCAGCGGGCTCAGGGTTTTTCTCTACCTCGTGATGGCTGGGTGTTGTGTGATGTCCTTAGTTTAGTTAGGTTTAAGTAGTTCTAAATTCTAGGCGACTGATGAATGTAGATGTTAAGTCCCATAGTCCTTAGAGCCATTTGAAGGAACCGTGTGACAGTTCTGTAATGTGGGGTGCATAACATCAGGCGAAATCTCTCACCATGACCTCATACTTAGCGGGAAACACTATTTTCTACACATCTTTATGTGCTCACCATGAGCTCAGAACTGAAAAGAGCGAAGTGATGCAACCGACAGGGATACTAGAGACCGTTTAGAACACATATGAACAAAGATTTATTAGATTTTCAGAGTGGTTTCCATTTCTTGACCGATCGGAACTTACTTTACCAATATCCCTCGTATTATATATTCTCTCTCCTCTACATGTCCTACAAATTTATAATGGGAATTTCCGAACTCCCTATAGAGGTTCTCTGTAAACTATACGATATTGACTTGATTCACCAGTGACACAACCTTTTTTATTGCTGATTGAATGACTTCTCATAATTCGAAGTTTTTTCGTCTGTATTACCCCCCGGATCTCTTATAGATGGAACAAGTACTCAACGCACAGCAGTTCCCAATTGCCCCCTTTTTACATTTGCTTACGGTCCAGCGTTAAATAACCAAGCTATCGTAACATTTCTCGAAGTGAAGGATTCTTGCTTGGTCAGGGGTTACAAGATAGACGATGGTCTCCGTGTTGTTTGTAACGATTATTCCATGAGCCAACAGTGGGATTGCTTCTGGCCTTTCCTCTGACGCTGTACTTTCTCGTTTCAATACAATGACAGTGGTGAACTGCTCGAGCACTCGTCTTAAACATCTCATTTTTTACAGCGACACATTTGTCGCATCTTGTGTAAGCCACTTGGACTCCGAAGTACAGAACTTCCCCTAGTGATTATTCACTGCCTTTTGGAGTAGTTCAAAGATTCCTTTACAGTCAGTAGCATTATCGATGTATTACAGATGAAATGTGATTGTAGAGGAACCCAACAGCAGAATGCTGCTCGCTTCAGATCTTGCGTGAGCCCAGACCGCGTGTTGGGTCGTACAAAGGATTGATGTGAAGACGCTCCCCCGCGAGTCAGCTCGTGAATTGTGGGAAACCTGAGGTGGCCGCCGCCGCCGCCGCCGCCGCAGCCGCAGCTGTCTGCAGATGAGGGCACTCGAGTCGGGCGCGCCGTGTCGTGGCAAGCGAGCCGACCCACGAGCGGAGACCCGCCCCCTGTCCGGCTGAAGAATGCGCCATCTGCCGCTGCCGCGCCGGGCCTGGCCATACATTATTCCCTTTGGAAAGGAAAGCACCAGCAGTCTTCCCTCACGAGGGCCGCGTCCGTGTCTACCGCGAGGGGGCGACCGCCTCAATACGGACCACGCGGGATCCGGCTCACTGGTTCCGCTCCCCTGGAAAAATGTTTGAAGAGCGCCCTCACGTCATAGCCTGTAACACCGGGCTTAGAAAAATATTAGAGTGCAGCGTCGGAGACCTAGCGCTGGCGATCAACAGCCCCTTCAATTAAGACTGAACTCTCAAATTGCGATTATGGTTCCACATCAGCTGTATAATATCACAGATAAAACAAAAATTTGTGGCTGAATTTCCTGCTTGTCGCAAGTCGTTGCCTAAACCATTTCGGCTAGCCGAGCACGCTTCCAGGAGCGGCCCAAATCTGGTGCCTACTCTCCCTTGTGCTCGCAGTATATTACCGTGACGCTCACACAGGGTAGGACACTAAATTCTCTCGTCATTGCCTTGCTATGGCATGAAATATTGCAGCGCAGTTTTTGGGACACAGTATTGGCGACCAACGACAGCATTCATTTAAGGACGGACTCGCAAACTGCGATTACGGTTCCCATCAGCTGTACGATATATCAGAACGAATGAAAATTCGTGCCAGACCGGTCCTCGAACCCGGACTTCCCAATTGTCGCGAGGAGTTGAGTTACACTTCGGCTATCCGAACATGCTCCCAGGACCAGTAAAAATCTCTACTTGTCCTGGTGTCTACTCTGCCCTGTGCTCGCACTATTTTACATAGGGTCTGGCGCAAATTAGTTCTGAAATATCAGTGTAGACATACTACTTCGTCGGATGAATCACCTTTATTTTTACACCAGGTTTATGGTCGTCTGGTCAAATGTCTTGACCCAGGCCAGTGGCTGCTAGAAAGTTGCGCCGCAGCACGGACACGGTCCAGTGGTGGCGGTATTTTGGAGGCAGACTCTAATTTCTCTCTCAGTTTATTTAACGATGAAGAAAAGAGCTGAAATACTTTAAGTGAAAGTTGTCTCAAAAAGTCACACCAATAATGAAATGTGATTGTCACAATGCTAACTTTAACATAATAACGCAACATAAGGGAGAAACCCCGAGTTACGTTCAACTTGATCCGAAATTTATGCAGATAACCTAACTGTGTCAGTACCAAGATAAGGTAACTGTGCACCGTTCTATCTTTCGACCAACTTTGTTGCATGGGAGCGAAAGCTGGGTGGATTCAGGTTACCTTATCATCAAGGTTGAGGTTAAGGATCTGAAAGTAGCTAGGATGATTACAGGTACTAGTAGACGGGAACAATGGCAGGAGGGTGTCCACAATGAGGAAATCAAAAACTGGGAATGAACTCTAGATGTAGCAGTCAGGGCAAACAGGCTTAGATGGTGGGGTCATGTTACACGCATGGGAGAAGCAAGGTTACCCAAGAGACTCATGGGTTCAGCAGTAGAGGGTAGGAGGAGTCGGGGCAGACCAAGGAGAAGGTACCTGGATTCGGTTAAGAATGATTTTGAAGTAATAGGTTTAACATCAGAAGAAACACCAATTTTAGCACTGAATAGGGGATCATGGAGGAATTTTATAAGGGGGCTATGCTCCAGACTGAACGCTGAAAGGCATAATCAGTCTTAAATGATGATGATGATGATGACATAACTGTGATGACGGAGAATGAAGATGACCTTCAAATGGGAGTCTATAAGTTGTACCAGATAACCTGAGATTACAATCTAACATTGTCGGTAGATACAATGAAAGTGATGGCATATCTGGGCAGACTACTAGTAAGACCTAAAATAGTCTCGAATAATAAAATCTTGGAACACAGAAAATATTTTAAATATCTATGCTGTGACATTTCTTACGAACATAACGAGGACGGGGACCAATGATTTAAATAAATTTACTTCCATATGTTGAAATATAGTAAAAATTTCAAAATAAAGCCTGGCAAGAAACCCAATTGAACTCTTGTAAAACAATAGCAGTAACAAACCCATAGTGAAGGTAGTGAAGAATTGGCAACAAGACGCCAAGAAAGTAGAAAAGAGGCTCAAGAAAAGAAATTTCTAAGAACATTAGAAGGATGTACAGTGGAAGATCGTAAAGAAATAAAGATAAGAGGAATGATTTAGGATCATATGACCTAAACCAAAAAATAAAGGAAAATGGGAGAAAATGGAAGGAACAGGCAGACCGTAAGGTTGGAGAAAGATTCCCGTAAAGACTCCCAGTTATAAATGCGCAGGGAGAAGAAATGGGGGAAGACTATACAAGAGATGGAGTACCGTAAGAGGCAATTTGCGTAATACGTGAACTGAAAAAGAAGAAGACATTCCTACAGTGGATGCGGAACCATAAACACAATTTTAGAGTGCATTCTTAAAAGAAATTTCTCTCAGTAGAATGTTGGAATGGTTAGATAACGTTTGACATGGGCGACCAGAGTCGCATGATCGACTTAGCATCGGACGTTCAATATGTATCGTTTGGACCCCGCGACTTCGATCGGCAATCATTCTTGGGAATTACCGGTGTGTGAGTCATGTCGGTTCCTGTCGATACTACCCGTGGTTTGTCTCTTTGACTGTTACTGACAAGGGAACTTCCCCATCGCACCCCCCTCAGATTTAGTTATAAGTTGGCACAGTGGATAGGCTATGAAAAACTGAACCCAGATCAATCGAGAAAACAGGAAGAAGTTGTGTGGAACTATGAAAAAAATAAGCAAAATATACAAACTGAGTAGTCCATGCGAAGATAGGGAACATCAAGGACATTCTGAGCTCAGGTGCGCCGTTGTCTCGTGGTTAGCGTGAGCAGCTGAGGAACAAGAGGTCCTTGGTTCAAGTCTTCCCTCGAGTGTAAAGTTTACTTTTTTTCCACAAAGTTATGATCTGTCCATTCGTTCATTGACGTCTCTGTTCACTGTAATAAGTTAAGTGTCTGTGTTTTGTGACCGCACCGCAAAACCATGCGATTAGTAGACGAAATGACGTACCTCTCCAATGGGAACCGAAAACATTTAATCGCAAGGTCATAGGTCAACCGATTCCTCCACAGGAAAACACGTCTGATATATTCTATACGACACTGGTGACGGCATGTGCGTCACATGACAGGAATATGTTGTCGACCCACTTGTACACTTGGCGAATGGGTAAAAACATCCTTCTACGTTGCCCGATTTAGATGTTCCTGTGGATGTGGTAATTACTCCCAAAAAAGTGATGCAAACATAAGAGTTTGTTACATAAACTGCAAGAAATGAATCCAACAGTTTCACAGTCGCTCACTTTTCCCTGTGCTCTGTCAAAACATGTTTTTAACGTTTTCAAATTTTTCCGTGTGTAGACCGTCAAATCCTACATATGTTCAAGCAAATCTGAACATGTCCTGGAATTTTGGAGAGCGAAGTTGATTATATGTGAGTGTCTGAACTTTTACAAATGTCTGAAAATAAACAATTAAACTTTTCGCTCGAAGGAAGACTTGGACCAAGGAGCTGTCCTGCCGCAGCTACTCACGCTAACCACGGGACCACGGCGCTCCTGCTTTCAGTGTATCCTTGATGTTGCCTATGTTGCGCATGGACTACTCAGTTTGTATATTTTGCTTTTTTTTTTCATAGTTCCACACAGCTTCTTCATGTTTTCTCGATTGATGTGTGTTCAGTTTTTCAAGGCGTATCCACTGTGGCAACTTATGACTAAATCTGAGGGGGGAGGGGGGGTGCGATGGGGAGGTTCCCTTGTGAGCAACGGTTTCGCGGATGGCGCCACAGAAGCCGTGCGCGTCGAGTCCCGAGCTTTTTGCAGACCTACACGGCTCGAGAACGGGAGTCTTCGGCAGGCGGTCAAGAGGCTGAGTTAGGCCTGCAACTTCAACACCGTCTCCACTCCGGGGGCGGAAGATGAGGGGGCGGCTTCATAAGTGTGCGTGGCTGAGGGTTCTACGTCCGCATCGGGGCGTGCGTGAGCTTGTAGACGGTAGGCGAAGCGGGCATCTGTACATCGGACGAAGGAATCTCCTATCGCTCACTGCGACCAGAGCAAGAGTGGTGTAACAGTGGCCACTTGCAACAGACCCCAATCAACTGGCAACTTCGTGAACATTTTGCAGGTCATTCCCCATTGCTGTGAGTTTGTGCCACGAATCTGACTTTCACATACGAGTACATTCCAGTTAGTCCAGTGCTATCTGCTGGACATTATTGCCTACCGAGATGCACTTGGTTTCTACTTGATATTTGATGTTGTTTCCGACAGACTTGAAAAGAGCGGATTATTTCATGTTTAATGACTTCCGTTAATTTGTCACGTGATCACGGTTCGCACTTTGTCTGAAGGTTTAAATTGTTGATTTATGTGTTCCTGTAGTGGGGTGGATCGGGAGAATAGATTTATGGGGTGCGGCTGTTCCGATTTTGCTTAGTTAGTGTGTCTGGTTTCAAGATTTATTTTTTAACGTGCTTTCTTGCAATTTGCCTTAATTTTGCTTCATTCCATTTGATTAGGCTTCACGTATCAGCGCTGTCTACTGTCAAACTAGTTACATTACACTGGTACCAGTTTTATCAGGAACTGTTACTGATCAAATATTAAGTAGTAAACAGCTATTATTGTCAAATATAAGCACTACCGTTTTAACTTTTTCTCTATGTGGTTTTAACTGTTATTAGTGTTCTGCAATGTTATTTTAACTACATTTTTAGCTATGGGCAACGTATTAAATAATTTGGGGAATTTGAAATAGCCGCTCTCTCGTGTCAACTGGTTATTGTGTGTTTCTTAAAGCGTTTATTAATGGTTCTGTCAATAGTTGCAGTATTTATTAGGCGACCAGTTTAGAACCTCTCAGGTTCACTATTAAGTGTGGTCTCCTGAGTCTATAAAAACGGTACATAGTTGTGAGTGGATGGTGAATACAAGAGTGGTATTACAATAAAAAGTTCAAATCTAACAGAAATTAATCAAAAATGATCAAATGTGTGTGAATTCTTAAGGGACCAAACTCCTGAGGTCATGGATCCCAAGACTTATGCACTGCTTAAACTAACTTATGCTAAGGACAAGACACATACCAATGCCCGATGGAGGACTCGAACCTCCGGCGGGAGGGGCCTCGCAATCCGTGACAAGGCGCCCCACACCACGCGGAGAAATTAATCATCTGAATAGAAACATGCTTCCAATAACAGTGCCTGATCTGAATAATGAGCGCTGAGTGGCAACACATTCTTTATACATGTTTTCAGGATGAATGCCACAATCCACACATGCCTCTTACCAAGTCAAATCAAACTGCAGGTCAACATAGCCAACAGCACCAGGAAATCTTAGACGGCGCTAGTGTCGCGCTTCACGTACAAGCGCACGCCCGCAGCCACTGGGCGTGTCGCGTTTTAAGATGGGGATGCGTCTAAGCACCTTTATTGAAAGTGACATCAGTACAGTAAAGGGCAACAACAAATATAACGGAAGGCAAGCATTTCAAGTTCAAGTGCGCTTCCATGGCCAATTATATTTCGTTTGACTATGCGTGTATATTTATTTACTAAATGCTGCCCATGTGTATTTTAATAGCACTTTACTTAGCTCATGAGTCGAATTGGTGTAAACTCTTTTCATTGTTTTAAAGTCTTACTAAAAGCCTTTTTTCCTGTTGTAGTGCTTGAGAAATGGCTATTGTGGCACGAAAATGGTTATGATTCTCTCACTATAACTGACTACAACCAAATTTTATAATGGTTATCCTGAGAGGACAAAGCGAAAAGGATTCGACAAGTGCATCGTGCCAGTTCACATTGTTCTTCTCAGGCGTGATCTGGAATCAAGCACCTTAGAAGCATTTGATTTACAAGGGTCGAATGGAATGATACTATTATTGTTGCAGGTACCGTAGACATGTGTTACTTTGTCAGTATGTTGTTAGTTCCACAATAGCTCACAACACATCGGAGTACGTCTTGACAAGAACGTTTAACTGACACAATGAAGGATTGTCTCTGTCAGTTTGTACATACTCAATAGTAATGGACAAGTCTGTATACGTTTTACCCCAAGATTTGGTAATTCCTAACACTATAGTGATTGTATTATGACAAATTGATGTTTTTGCTATCTGATACGATTCCAGTCACCTATCCTGGACTAAAAAATAGTAAATATACGATTGCAACATCGTTATAGTATTAAACTGTAGTCAATAACCACATATGTAGAGTGTTTTGCGTTTTAACACAACAGGCAACAGCTTGCTTTCTTGAAAGATTGCTAAATTGTATCGCGTATCAGCTCGCTTCATTCAAGGACTGTAACGAGTAAGAGGTATGCTAACAAAAGCTTTACGCAAGCTTTATAGCTTTCCTAGCTATTAGCTCATACTTTTGCGGAGATAGAGGGGGGGGGGGGGGATAGAAGCTTCATTGATAGGTTTACTTGCCAGAATTCTTTTATTACTGGGAAGCTTATTAATCTAGACTAATCTTGCCTGTAATACTTTTCACTATACACTAACATTTGTATAAATTAAGGCAACTAGGATACATGTGACTGCCACAGATTACGTATATCACAATAAGTAAATGGTTAAGCTTATAGGAGTTTACGTGATGGCAGAGTTTGAGGATTCAGTATAGTGACAAACCCTCCTATGGTGCAATCACAGCACTTAGAAATCAGGGAGGATCGGCACACGTTAGTGGAGAACATGCCTCCACGTGATATGTATGCGTGTTCGCCAAGGACGAACAGCGACCACCATTGCTGGCTGGGACTGCCCGCTGAGGTGGAGCTGCCTACCGACCGTAACCCGGCTATGTTGGGTGGGCGACATGGCAGGTGAAGCAGAGATAACCGTCGTCCGTCCAAGAAGACCCGTACATTCCGTGGCTTCTGTGGTCCGCGAGTGTTCTCATGAAATATGTCGTGTGGAGTTGCCTGAAGGATGAGAAGGCCCTCGGCCTCTTGTGACACCTTCATGAAGTGCTGGCCTACCACACTGGCCGCAACGTTTGGGTCAAGAACCTCTTCAAATCACAACACGAGGACATTCTTTTTTCAATACTCAATCGGTTACGAAATTAATACCACAGTGACAAGCTTTGCGTAGGTGCGTTGTGCAATGTCTGTATTATGCCAGTCGATCGCGTCACGTTAACTTTTCGGTTCTGAGCGCACAATGCTCACATAAGTGTGAAATCAATACTGACAAGGCAAACTGACCAACGCACCCCCGGCAGATGTAGGGGTACGATGAGCTAGTGGATAGCTCGTCAAAAACGGAACATTGATCAAGCGTGAAACAGGAAGAAGGTGAACTGAACTGTGGAAAAAAAGCAAAATAACACCAGTGAACGATCCAAAATTAAGCCCAATTCGAGAGAATTTGACCAGCTGCGGCCTCGTGGTTAAGTGGTCTTGGTGTTGGACGGTAAAACGAACGCGCCGTATTTTAATCTCCCTCATGACATCTATTTTTATTTTATTTATTTTTTTCACAACATTATGAACTGCCCGTCTGGTCATTGAAATGTTTGTTGTCTTTCTGTAGTCTTGCTAGTTGCCATACTATACATTGGTTATAGAATATGAGTCATGTGGTAAGAATACGTTACCGTCGCAAGTAAATAACATGAATAGTGAGAGCAGGCGAGATATCACATAGAGGTCTCAAACAAATGTAAACAAAAATAAAAGGGTGTAAACTATGTTACAACAAAGGAATTCAGGAGTCAAACTTCCAAAACGGAACGCAGCTTCAAAAACGTTAAAACATGTGTTTGAACAGAACACAGAGAAACTGTGTGGTTGTAAAATTGTTGCGTTCATTTGTTGCAGCTTATGTGACGGAGTACTACGGTTTCATCATTTCCTTGGGAGGTTCAAAAATCATTCTAATGGCTCTGAGCACTATGGGACTTAACTTATGAGGTCATAAGTCCCCTATAAACTAGAACTACTTAAACCTAATTAACCTAAAGACATCATACACATCCATGCCCGAAGCAGGATTCGAACCTGATACCGTAGCGGTCGCACGGTTCCAGACTGAAGCGCCTAGAACCGCTAGGCCACAAGGGCCGGCTTCCATGGAAGGGATCACATTCTCATTGATACGAACACCTAAATCAGGCAAGGAGGCATACCTCACTGACACGCCAGGCGTACAAATTAGGTGCGTAGATAAGAGATTCCTATCATATGATACACGTACTGTCGCTAATGCCGTGTATGACACACCAGGCGTGTTTTCTGGTGGAAGGTTCGGCTGCTTTGTCACCTTGTGGTCAAACGTTTGCGGTTCCCATTCGAAAGCCACATCCTTTCGGCTGCTAATAGAGTACATGTGCAGAATCAACTGCCATTATGGGTCGCTACCTCACACTTTGCTGTTGCAAACAGACGTAACAGCACGACACAGACACAACAGCTAACAGCGGGAAAAAAAGAAGAATATTGGCTAGACGGAGGAACGAAAACGCCCACTGGCCCTCTTGCCAGTCCAACATCGTGTCCACTTACCCACGACGCCTTTCCTCTTTTGCGCTGCTCTGTACTGCAGTTCTTGTCCTTCGATCGGTCACTGGTCCTATTTTGCTTTTTTTCACAGTTCATACACTTTCTTCCTGTTTTCATGCTTCATCTGTGCTCAGTTTTAATGGGATGTCCACTGGGTCCTCTTACCACTAAATCTGAGTGAGTGCTACGGGGAGTTTTCCTTGTGAGATGTTTAGCCTGATTTCCTGCCTTTGATAATTCTTGGTCGCAAACTGCTGGGGCAACAACAATACGTTTTCGATATGAACTTTTCGATCACCCACCACATAGCCCAGTCTTGGCCGCCTATGATTTTCATCTCTCTGCTCACATGGACCGCTGCCTATGACAGCATTTTGGGACACAAACGAGCTGCAGACCAGCGTACTCGAGAGTTGGTACCACACTACGACAAATTTCTTAAGTCGGAACGGCTACTATGTAGAGGAATATCTGGAAGGTGTAGCTAAATGTTGCAGATAAAACATTTTTGTTTTTACTGTAATTTCCACTTTACTCCTAATCGGAGGTGGGAAAAAATAGACCTCGTGGAAAAAAAAATAGCCCTTGTACGTCTGCAGCTTGTAAACGTGTAGGCAGAATGTTGTTTCTTTAAAACATGGCAATTTCGAGCGTTTACTGTTCTACTTGGTGGTTTGTATTCAAGGCAGATGTTTCATACAGGTGGTACACGAAAACTGTCGATTAAAATGTTATATACGAACAATTCCAATGTAAGATAGTACCAAATGGAAAAGACTATGAACAATAACCAAAAAGTGCGTTTTATTTGGTTAAGAAGCTGAGCCTTTAGAATACAGGTAGAACCTACGTATAGCAATTACACCTCATTGGGCCAAAAGTACACACGGTACATTACATAGGAACGACAAACTGTTTGTTGTTTATTATCCATTAGGGTTAGCGCGTGCTACCGCAAACATAGTATGTCTTCACCTGATACTTTGGCCGTGTGTTTTTCAGCCACCTTTCTAATGGACCAACAGAAAAATGCTACAGCAGTCGCTCCATCCTTATACTGTACATACGTACCGTGCCACTGCACACTTTTCCCAGATACACAAGCAGAGAAGTTGTTCGGCGGCAAAGAACAATGTATAAATTAAATCTGTGGTTGTACGGTTGATTTATGTGAGATATTCATGTTTCATCAGGTGCTGCACTGCACGTCTTTGTCGAGGCTGAAACCAGTATCTCCATTAATTAAATTCGTCGCTAGACGAATTTTTACTGCTTCTTTCATCAACGGGTCCCAAAAAGATGAAGCCGATGCTGGAATTTCGACATTTTCATACAGCACAGAGCGACCGATACCGATGTACTGTCCCGCAAGGACGATTTATTACGTTGTAAGAGCCGAGTATACCTTCAGCGTTCCGCACATCTTTTATGGACGTTACGCATCGTCTGACTGATTTATGAGAGACCACACTCGAAGTGGATATTGTAAATCCCAGTCCTGCAGCGCATAAAGTCACCACTGGCGAAACCCCGAGTTTCTGCTGTCTTCGGAAAGATTCCGCCATTGTTCTTGATAGGGATCCGACCTATGTTTGGCGACAAGCTTCAGACATAAGGCTAGAATTCCATGGATTTAAATCTGTCTCTGTCATATTCTTCGTTCCTAAACTCTACCTTAGATGTTATCTGTTGCAACCTGTGTTCATGTTGAGGACTATACACATTTTAAGTCATCAGTCATCTAACTGCTCTCATGCAGCCCACCACGAATTCATCTCTTGTGGATACATCTTAATTTCAAATACCACTAGCACCCTGGGTCCTCACTTACTTATTAGATGTATTCCAATCTTTGACTTCTCCTACAGTTTTTACCTTGTACAGCTCCGTTTAGTTATTTCCTATTCTCTTAATACGTTGTAAGTAGGCTCTTTAGGTTCTTATGTTGGTAACGCCACGTAGCGCTCTATATGAAAATCACTGACTGTGCTGTGTGAAGTCTGTGGCTGGTTTGCATTGTTGGAATATTTGCTATTGTAGTGTTGGGCAGTTGGATGTGAACAGCGCGTAGCGTTGCGCAGTTGGAGCCAATAGCAGTGATGGATTTGGTGAGAGAGATGGCAGAATTTTGAGAGCGGACCATCTGGACGTGTGTCCATCAGAAAGAGTAAATTTGTAATATTGGATATCATAAACTGATATACGATGACTTTTGAACATTATTAAGGTAAATACATTGTTTGTTCTCTATCAAAATCTTTCATTTGCTAATTATGCCCATCAGTAGTTAGTGCCTTCAGTAGTTTGAATCTTTTATTTGGCTGGCAGTATTGGCGATCGCTGTATTGCAGTAGTTCGAGAAATGAAGATTTTTGTGAGGTAAGTGATTCGTGAAAGTTATAGGTTATTGTTAGTCAGGGACATTCTTTTGTAGGGATTGTTGAGTCAGATTGCATTGTGCTAAAAATATTGTGTGTCAGTTTAGTGTTGATCAGAATAAGTAAAGAGAGAAATATCTGAGTACGTTCAGTTCTGCTAAGCTGTTTGAAAATCAAATCAAATAACGTAAGAGGTTTATCAGCACAGTAAATCATTAATTTTTCTAAGGGGACGTTTTAACGTGCCCTGTCATCCTGTCCCCCCTCCTTGTCAATGTTTTCACGCACGTTCCATTCATCTCCGATTCTGCGGAGTACCTCGTAATACCTTACCTTATCAGTCAACTTAATTTTCAACGTCCTTCCATAACAGCGCATCTCAAACGCTTCAGTCCTTTTCTGTTCCGGTTTTCATTATGTACATCGTTCACCACCATACAATGCTGCGCTCCAACGTAAATTCTCACACCTTCCACAAATCAAGCTCTATGTTTGGCACCGGTAGACTTTTCACGACCAAGAACGCCCATTTTCCCTGTGCTAGTCTCCTTGCTTTAAAAATGGTTGAAATTGTTCTAAGCACTATGGGACTTAACTTCCGAGATCATCGGTCCTCTAGAACTTAGAACTACTTAAACCTAACAAACCTAAGGACGTCACGCACATCCATGCCCGATGTAGGATTCGAACCTGCGACCGTAGCAGCAGCGCGGTTCCCAACTGAAGTGCCTAGAACCGGTCGGCCACAGCGGCCAGCCTCCTTGCTTCGTCTTGTGGGAAGGGTAGCACGATTTTTTTTAAATAATGATTTTGGCACCACTCTGGTTCACTAAGTAGCTGATCAGAGATAATGTTTGTTCCCTCCGGCGGAAATGGTGATTCCCTGCAGCTCCGAGCGGTGGCACCGGGACATCTCTATGGACTGGGCAGTTTGTTGTTATCAGCTGCGGAGGCAGTCCCGTTCCTATCGGTCGGAGTACAAACTTGGCGTTTGAGGACGTTAGGCTCTCTGGTGTCGTGCGGGCAGTTCTGGGCGTGAAATCTGACATGCTGGGCAATGTGTTTAGCATGCGCCTAGAGAGGAGTGCTAGGATTATGTGGTGTATGCTATGTGTTGCTAACACTTCTCTTGCTTAGTCAGAGTGAGTGTATCATTTTGATTCCACGCAATGTCGTGTACCTCGGCTTTTGATTTACTGGTCAGGTTACATGCCGCCGGTTGCCTTGCTTGTTAATGGGTACAATGTTTCAAAATCGCTTGTCATTTAAATCTGTATCAGTTGATGTTGTAACATGTTGTTTCTTGTGGGTAATTCTGAGACGCTTCAGGTAAGCATTTTAGTGCTTAAAAATGGCTCGGAGCACTATGGGACTTAACATCTATGGTCATCAATCCCCTAGAACTTAGAACTATTTAAACCTAACTAACCTAAGGACATAACACAACACCCGCTCATCACGAGGCAGAGAAAATCCCTGACCCAGTCGGGACTCGAACCCGGGAACCCGGGCGCGTGAGGAGAGAACGCTAACGCACGACCATGAGCTGCGGACTTTTAGTGCTTAATTATGATGTAAGCTACACATCATGATGACGAATGTTCGTGGATATAGATGGATGTGTCACAGCACGCACGTTTTGGGCAATATCGTCCAGGATCCAAACCTGGAACTAATCAAGTTCATTATAAAAGTAGAGTTTTTAAATGTTTGATATTTGAAGTCGTGAAAGTTGAAAATTTTGATTTTACTGTATTTTATAAAAAAATGCTCTGGTGATCATGGTATTCATACTGTTATTAATCGCCTTAAGAGGTGGAGTCACTTTCTTTGTGAACTTTGTTTATACAGTTATTCACCCCGTTAATCTTCACTCTGTTTTCTTGGGCTCAAGTGAAAGATGTTTGTTGTAATTCTCCTGGGGAAATCTGAAGTGATTTGTTATGTGACTTTTCCCAAGTTGTGATGCACATTTACTTGTAAATAATACATTTCAGCTATCAGTCGTCCTTTTTAAATTTTATTGGCAGATCTAGATTTCAGCTAGAAAGTAGCCGTTGTCAATGCACTATCATTTTTGATCAATGCATGTAATGCCTGTTGGTTGCTAGTAGTATTCAATGAACTGTGGATGAAGCCCGACCAACAGGCATTACATGCTTTGATAAAAAATGGTAGTGCATTGAGAAGGCTAGTTTCTAGCTGAAATCTAGATCTGTCAACAAAATTTAAAAAGGACGACTGATAGCTGAAATCTATTATTTAAAAGTCAATGTAACAGTAGCTGAGTGCAACAACCTTCTGAATTGAAGATAACTTGGTGAATGTACATTTGTTTTTGGTAACTCATCTCAAACAATCGATTCCATTCTTTCCTCCTGCTGCTCAGTAGCTCTCCAGTCTATCATTTGTTATTTCGTTTCCAAGGTAGTAGAATCTCTTCATATACTTCATGGTCACCAATTTTGATTTTAAGTTTAAAGCTAATCTCTTTTTTGCCACTCCTCTTTAGTTTCGTCTTCCTTCGGTTTACTCTCAAACCATATTCTATATTCATTAGACACGTCGTTGCATTCAACGTATCCTGTAATTCCTCTCCAGACGAGACTTATCACAAGAATAGCAGACGCCAGACCGCTGTTATTTGGGAGAATCCTCAGCATGAGTTCTCCATCCATAAAATGGGGAATTTTACAGAATCATCATTCGATCTATGCTGGAATGTTGCTCTTCAGTTTGGGACCCACACCAAATGCCTTGTTTGGATGTTCTCTGCTTCCTCAGCAGAGAACATCCAAACTCGAGCAGCGCGTTTCGTTAGACGTTCGTTAATCAACTGTAAATGCGTCGCTGATGTGCTCATCCAACTGCAGTGGCAGACGTTGCAAGAGAGGCATTACGCATCACGAAATGTTGCGCTCTTAAATTTCCGAGAGCGTACGTTTCAAGAAAAGTCCACCAACATAGCGCTTCCTACTGTGTGGAAGTTCGCGAGAAGAGCGTGACGCTCGCAATTTTGTATTGAAAATAGATATTGTATGTACGTAAACTGCAAAATATACACTCCTGGAAATTGAAATAAGAACACCGTGAATTCATTGTCCCAGGAAGGGGAAACTTTATTGACGCATTCCTGGGGTCAGATACATCACATGATCACGCTGACAGAACCACAGGCACACAGACACAGGCAACAGAGCATCCACAATGTCGGCACTAGTATAGTGTATATCCACCTTTCGCAGCAATGCAGGCTGCTATTCTCCCATGGAGACGATCGTAGAGATGCTGGATGTAGTCCTGTGGAACGGCTTGCCATGCCATTTCCACCTGGCGCCTCAGTTGGACCAGCGTTCGTGCTGCACGTGCAGATCGCGTGAGACGACGCTTCATCCAGTCCCAAACATGCTCAATGGGGGACAGATCCGGAGATCTTGCTGGCCAGGGTAGTTGACTTACACGTTCTAGAGCACGTTGGGTGGCACGGGATACATGCGGACGTGCATTGTACTGTTGGAACAGCAAGTTCCCTTGAAGGTCTAGGAATGGTAGAGCGATGGGTTCGATGACGGTTTGGATGTACCGTGCACTATTCAGTGTCCCCTCGACGATCACCAGAGGTGTACGGCCAGTGTAGGAGATCGCTCCCCACACCATGATGCCGGGTGTTGGCCCTGTGTGCCTCGGTCGTATGCAGTCCTGATTGTGGTGCTCGCCTGCACGGCGCCAAACACGCATACGACCATCATTGGCACCAAGGCAGAAGCGACTCTCATCGCTGAAGACAACACGTCTCCATTCGTCCCTCCATTCAAGCCTGTCGCGACACCACTGGAGGCAGGCTGCACGATGTTGGGGCGTGAGCGGAAGACGGCCTAACGGTGTGCGGGACCGTAGCCCAGCTTCATGGAGACGGTTGCGAATGGTCCTGGCCGATACCCCAGGAGCAACAGTGTCCCTAATTTGCTGGGAAGTTGCGGTGCGGTCCCCTACGGCACTGCGTAGGATCCTACGGTCTTGGTGTGCATCCGTGCGTCGCTGCGGTACAGTCCCAGGTCGACGGGCACGTGCACCTTCCGCCGACCACTGGCGACAACATCGATGTACTGTGGAGACCTCACGCCCCACGTGTTGAGCAATTCGGGGGTACGTCCACCCGGCCTCCCGCATGCCCACTATACGCCCTCGCTCAAAGTCCATCAACTGCACATACGGTTCACGTCCAAGCTGTCGCGGCATGCTACCAGTGTTAAAGACTGCGATTGAGCTCCGTATGCCACGGCAAACTGGCTGACACTGACGGCGGCGGTGCACAAATGCTGCGCAGCTAGCGCCATTCGACGGCCAACACCGCGGTTCCTAGTGTGCCCGCTGTGCCGTGTGTGTGATCATTGCTTGTACAGCCCTCTCGCAGTGTCCGGAGCAAGTATGGTGGGTCTGACACACCGGTGTCAATGTGTTCTTTTTTCCATTTCCAGGAGTGTAATTCAGTTGCTCGTCCTTGTATATGGTGGATAGTTAGAACTGTAACGACAGAGGAGGAGAAGCTCGAGGGAAGTCACTCCGTGCCGGTCTCAGGAAAAACCAACTACATAGCACCAGTCGGTCTTCGGCTCTCAGGTCGTACACGTTCGAAAATGGATGCGAGGCTACAGCGCCTTCAAGTTCAAGGAATTAGAACCTCGGGATTTATGTTGGTTCTGCATTTAAAAACGTTGAATCCCTGACGCCTCCAACCAAAGTACTGGTTTCATTAGAACAGCAAAAATTCGTAGAACTGTATTTATAGTGCTTTTTTGTGAGTATGTTGACAGAATTTAACGTGCGTGTAAATCCAATTAATGTTACCCGTGATGCTATCGTGGTCCGAATCCTAAACTCACCCTTAATTTTAGAGCTTTAACGAAAGACAGTAGTATATAGTCAAAAACAGATTGTCAGTAGTGCAACAGTTTCAACATTTTAATAACTTGAATACACAGTATTAATGTTCCAAAATAATAGCCGGCCGGTGTGGCAGAGCGGTCGCAGGTTCGAATCCTGCCTCGGGCATGGATGTGTGTGATGTCATAAGGTTAGTCAGGTTTAAGTAGTTCTACGTTCTAGGGAACTAATGACCTCAGAAGATAAGTCCCATAGTGCTCAGAGTCATTTGAACCATCCAAAACAATATTTATCTAATATCTGATTATGAACCGGTTTCCGGCCTCTTAGGACATCGTCAGATAATTCAGTATTAAATAGATAGTCCTCACAACTTCAGCGAGAATTCATAGCTGTACGAAGATTTCTGTATGAATACATGCGACATTTCATGACTATATCGATACGAAACGAAAGCATAATGTAATATCTAAAGAAACTCTGAATAAATAAATCTTATATTACAGCATATTGAAATACTAAAACTAATTGAAAGTATAACTCAAGAAATGTCCTACAAATGAGTAATGGTGCAGGCTGCTATCCCATACGGACAAAATGGTCAATGTACGAACAGAATCCCCCCCCCCCCCCTCCAGCTTCCCTTTTTTAGGTCTGTCCCTCACATTCTAAATTTTGTCCATATGACACAGTACACAGTAGTGTGTGCCATAACTTTCCTGCCGAAAGTTTTTTGGTTATACTTTCAAATAGTTTTAATATTTGAATGCGCCGTTATATAAGATATATTTATTGGGAGTCTCTGTATGTATTACATTATGCTTTCGTTTTATGTTGATATAGTCATAAAATGTCACATATCTTTGTATAGCAATCTTTGTACAGCTATGAATCCTCGATGAAACTGCGTGGACTGTTACTATTAAGTTATCTGATGATGGCATAAGAAGCATAAAGCCTATTCATAACGAACTGTAAAATAAATATTGTTGTGGAACAGTGATACTGTATATTGACATGATTAATATGTCTATGTTCCTCCCAGAACCGACGGAATATTCTATAAAAGTGATTGAATATCATTTACAGCAATAAAAGTATATTATCAAGTGATATACAGCGCAGTACACATGTAAGATGAGAAATCATTAGAAACAAACTGAAAAGAGATGACAGTATTGCAAACTAAATTACAATAAATATTTAAATTTTGGTTAGCATTCAGTGGCGCATTCAGTGACAAGACAAGAGTACATTGATTCAAGTTTACTTGTGCTAACACAGTTCCTATATAAAGCAATTAGGTCTTCAGGTTAACTTTCCTGAAAACTTTAGAGGTTCATTTATTCAGAATCAGCCATATTAATCTATATTGCAAGTGATCTTCTTCCTAATTAGAATCGCATAGTAAAGATCAATGTTATTACTACGGTGAAGAGTTGATTCCATTTACTACCTCTCTAACGAAACTGTTAGTGGAGAAATTTCGTTTACTTAGTGAAACTTTAAGTTAAATGATGACAGTTGGGTTGTTTCATAAAATATATATTCGATATACACCGGCAGCCATCCTGTCTCCTTGCAACAACTGCTTACAACTGTTTTGTGTGACTTCAACTAAAAATGTCTCGAAATCCAACTTGTATGTATACTGAGTGGAGTGTATTTCGGAGATCAGTCACTAAGTTTTAGTTCGGGTGGATAAGTTCGACTAGATACGTTCAGCTGGATACGTTTGACTGTCTAAGTTATACTTTAGCAAAAAGATTATAGTCAAGATGTACTGAAATATTCGGGAGAGGGTGTTACGACTCTTCTTGAATATTTAACCATGAATTAATTATTATTGGAAACAAAGGTGCAGATATCCACGCCGATACAGGCTTTTATCCGCAGAGTAATTATTAGTGTCGATATCAACAGCGGTGCACATCTGTAGATGTAAGACTTGATAGAAAGTAAATACTTGTCCCAGAATAGTACTGATGCATCCCCTCATCTGGTATAGCGCGTGCTGCCGTTCGAGTGGCGTAGCTGTACCTTCCCAGAAGACGAAGAGGTCGGGTGGCGCTGATGCTGTGAATGGGACTCCGGATGCTCTTGTATGAGCGGCGTCTCGGGCCGTTGGGTTTGGAGGGCGCCTCTCGACCTCCTGGAGGAGGGGGAGGGAGAGCGGGCGTTCCTCGAGAGCGGATGACGCGGCTAAATTCGCCATTACACGGCGCCGGAGGCCCCGCCGGCACGCCCCTGTCTCCGCGCGGCGCCTTTGTGGTCGCAGCTGGCGGCCTACACATACATCACGTGGGGACCACGTGGCTGCCACTACCTGCCTACCGGACACTTGCGGCCGCCCTCCACAGGCACCCTGCCGCGCTGCCCTACCCAACTTGCCAGCTCACTTCGAGGGGCGAACTTCTCAGACCTCCCAACGGATTCTGAATCCAGCCGGAGGTTGCTCGGAGGACGATCAAAGACGTACAATGGCAGTAATGAGCGTGGAGAGCTGGGTGGGGAGATATGCCCTTCCCACTCCAATGGTAGAATGCGAGAACGACTCTTGTAATACGTCTTTTGAGACTGAAAAGCTCGGTGTGGGGTGAATAGGTTCACATCCCAGCCTGTTGGCCTTTCTGATTAACTGCCACAGGCGGAAATGTACCTTTTCCAGCAGGGTTATGGGTTGTGTGGACTTTCAAGTATTACGAGCACAGTGACTAAACTTGTAGAATTCATAATAGTCTCCGTTCACAGGAGTTTTCGTTGCTTAGATAGCCGATTTCAATCAATTATAATACTGGTAAACAGCATATTTGTTACAAAGAATGTGAATCGTATTCTTAGCTAAGTCGTGGTTAATGAATTCGAAAATGAAATCCAATTTTTTCCTATCGGGTCACCTTTCCCTAATACAGTACCCTCTGCCTACAAAAAACCTGAAATGTTGCAAATTAGTCACTGTGGTATTGCTTAATTAATGTGATTTTCTACAAACAATCCTGTTGGAGGAACATCCGCAACTGAGCATTATACCAGAGGTTGAAAATACCGCTTCACTTGTAGAGCTCTTTTACTATCACACGACCGGTTTGTTTCGTGCTCTTATAAGCCTATCTTCAGGTGTTGTAACCGTGCTGTGGCCCCCTAGCGCCGCGGTGGACGTGTACATGGCGCGGTGTGCTACCTATGAGCTCAGAACAGGGAGTGATTCTGTTTATCTTTTGCAGATGCAACTGTCGATAAGCAATCGAAATAATTACGAGGAATTCCGTAGGTGATGCTCAGTTTCGACATTCGCCACCAGGGTACGGAGAATCCCGATGAGTGAGAATTACATTGCATCGCATACCATCGAATTGTGTTTCTTCCGTGGACCTCAGCAGTGAGAGAGTTCTGTAGTCGAAATTAAACGAAAACTTCATCATCTTGTTAAAAGAGCTGCTAGGTTGGCGACCAAGACATAAAAGACGACAACCCCTCCCCAAAACCCCAAATGCTGTTTGACATGACTGTGTTACACTCCTAAAAGGAACCAGGCACCTGTGACTTGGTGTCCCCGAGATCGGAGGGAACCAACGAATCACACAAGAGACTCATTTCTGTGCGGAGAAAGAAAGCTGGAATCGCCTCTAAAACAAATGAAACTGTGCAATATTCTAATTTACCATCTGCTTTACGACGTGCATGGCACAGTGAAGAACTGACGTACCTGATGCAAAGTACCGCAGGAAATCGGAAAGAAAAAATTATTCACTTTCTTTCACTGTCGCTCGTTTCTTTGATTAATTTGTGTTTTGACACAGATTTTTTTGGTCTCCTTCTGTCAGACATATATAATGCATATAAAACATATTCTGACTTAAGGATTAAGTTATTGGGAATTACACATACATCAGTTTCTCGGAAGTGATGGCGGGCACTTGTGGTACCGCTAACTAATCCTCTCTTTCCCTGTTACATTCCCGTATGGAAGCATGATTGTCGGTAAGCCTCTATATTTGTCTGTTGTTGTTGTTGTTGTTGTGGTCTTCAGTTCTGAGACTGGTTTGATGCAGCTCTCCAAGCTACTCTATCCTGTACAAGCTTCTTCATCTCCCCATACTTACTGCAACCTACATCCCTCTGAATCTGCTTAGTGTATTCATCTCTTGGTCTCCCTCACGATTTTTACCCTCCACGCTGCCCCCCAATGCTAAATTTGTGATCCCTTGATGGCTCAAAACATTTCCTACTAACCGATCCCTTCTTCTAGTCAAGTTGTGCCACAAACTTCTCTTCGCCCCAATCCTAATCAATACCTCCTCATTAGTTACGTGATCTATCCACCTTATCTTCAGCATTCTTCTGTAGCACCACATTTCGAAAGCTTCTATTCTCTTCTTGTCCAAACTAGTTATCGTCCATGTTTCACTTCCATACATGGCTACACTCCAAACAAATACTTTCAGAAACGACTTCCTGATACATAAATCTATATTCGATATTAACAAATTTCTCTTCTTCAGAAACGCTTTCCTGGCCATTGCCAGTCTACATTTTATATCCTCTCTACTTCGACCATCATCAGTTATTTTACTTCCTAAATAACAAAACTCCTTCACTACTTTAAGTGTCTCATTTCCTAATCTAATTCCCTCAGCATCACCCAGTTTAATTTGACTACATTCCATTATTCTCGTTTTGCTTTTGTTGATGTTCATCTTATATCCTTCTTTCAAGACACTGTCCATTCCGTTCAACTGCTCTTCCAAGTCCTTTGCCGTCTCTGACAGAATTACAATGTCATCGGCGAACCTCAACACTTTTAATACTTTTAATACCTACTGTAAGTAGGCTGTTTAGGTTTTTATATTGGAAACGCCACATAGCGCTCTGTATGAAAAATCACTGGCTGTGCTGTGTGCAGTCTGTGGCTAGTTTGCATTGTTGTCTTCCATTGTAGTGTTAGGCAGCGGCAGCTGGATGTGAACAGCGCGTAGCGTTGCGCAGTTGGAGGTGCGCTGCTTGCAGTTGTGGATGTGGGGAGAGAGATGGCGGAGTTTTGAAATTTGTAAGACTGGATGTCAAGGACTGATATATATATCTTATGACTTTTGAACACTATTAAGGTAAATACATTGTTTGTTTTCTATCAAAATCTTTCATTTGCTAACTATGCCTATCAGTAGTTAGTGCCTTCCGTAGTTTGAATCTTTTATTTAGCTGGCAGTAGTGGCGCTCGCTTTATTGCAGTAGTTCGAGTAACCAAGATTTTTGTGAGGTAAGTAATTTGTGAAACGTATAGGTTAATGTTAGTCAGGGCCATATTATTGCAGGGATTTTTGAAAGTCACATTGCGTTGCGCTAAGAATATTGTGCGTCAGTTTAAGCACAGTCATGCACAGTTTTTCAAAGGGGACGTTTCATATGTCGACCCTTAGCCAAGGATACCTCACTGGAATCTTCTCGTTTTTTCTTCTAGTTTGTGTAATTAGTGTAGATTTTGTTTATTGCTAGCGTGTAATTGTAGAGAGAATCTCCTTTGTAGTTGTAGTTTTCACTGTTGTACAGTAAAACAGTTGTGGCATGCATGTAGATTTGCAGTAAGTATTTCGCAGCTGCGCTTGCATTTTTCAGTGCTACGTTAATGTGTTCTCTTATTTTTGTTCTCCAAAGTGTGCTTTTCTGTGTTATCCTGTGAAATATTGTGACAATAATGGCGTGTGAAAAACGTAATACTAGGCTCCAAAGTAAACTGAGAAATGACAGTGAAGAAGAAAGCAGTGTGTTAGCGTCACCATGTAATGAATTAAGTAATGTTCAAAGTAGTAATTTGGTAATAGTGCATAGGGAAAAGGAGCGGGCTGCAAATAATGGTGTAGGCAGTGAAACAATTAGTGAACGGGGAAGCATTATCGATCGATCGGTCAGCAACAGCTCGCGTCAGGAATCCGAAATGACAGGACACAATCTTGCAAATACTGTACATTCAGGTTCTGCGTCCTCACCATTTTCTCAAATAAGTCAAGACACATTTTCTGCTTGTCAAAATGTGAATGTTGCCGGTGCAAATGCACTGCCGAAAAGCATAGAGGAACAGATTCCAAACACTAATACATTATTATTGCAATTAATGCAACAAATGAAACAAAATCAGAGACAAATACAGCAACAGTTAGACACAATGGAACAAAATCTTCAAAAGTTAGACACAATGGAACAAAATCAGAGACAAACACAGCAAAAGCTTCAAAAGTTAGACACAATGGAACAAAATCTTCGGAAGTTAGATACCACACTTGAACAAACACGTGAAGATTTAACTACTGAGTTACATAACATTGAATCGAAATGTCAAAAAAAACTGTAATGACGTAAAAACACAAATTTTTGAGCATTTTCAATCTATTTTTTCGCGGCATGAAAATGCATTACAGAATCACGAAGCAGCCATAAAAGAACTGCAAACTATTGTTTGTGAAAATCACGACACCTTGCAAGCTAAAATGGACTAAGTTGCATCCACCGATTCGGTTACGCAACTTGCAAGAACTCAGTAAACTTAAAGGACACACTAGATTCGATTTCAACACAAATGGACACTCTAAAACTTGGTTCAGAAAAGCACACTGACGAAATGTGTTCACTATCGGAGAAAGTAGCCGAACTTTCGGATCAGTTCACTAATTTATCTGCAAAGGTATATGATGATCTGAATGACACAACACCTGTAGCCATCACTGACACAGAAGAGTATGAACAAATTAAGAAATTCAAACAAAATCAGAATCAAATTAATACGCAATACAAAAGAGAAATCCGGGAAGTACAAGATCAGGTGACGCAGGTAATACAAAAATTACATATTTCAGAGGACACTCGCGCTCCAACACGGGAAGAGGAACTTAGAAATACGGAAAAGGCACAAAATAATAACACAGGGCATTTCGGAAACCATGAAAGAAATTGGCAAGGTGCACCGAATTTTGAGATGGAACCGCTGACACGACGTAACAATGACCGATATGCTACTCGCCGACACGATGATTTTGACTATAAGCTGTTCATTACTGCACGTAAATTCAAAACATTTAAGAATTCTGGCAACGACATTCATCCACAAGCGTGGCTCCATCAATTCTCTCATTGTTTTCCTCCCAACTGGTCATTAGAGCACAGATTAGAATTTATGTGTGGCTACTTGGAGAATGAACCAGCTGTAAGAATGCGATCGGTCATTCACGATTGTCACAGTGAAGGAGCATTTTATCATGCCTTCCTCTCAGCATATTGGTTTCAAGCTACACAAGACCGAGTAAAACGTAGCATCATAATGATGAAACATTTCAAACAATCTGAAGTTTCCAGTCTTGTCAAATATTTCGAAGACATGTTACATAAGAATCAGTATCTTTCAAACCCATACAGCCCTTCAGAACTCATCCGCATTTGCTTAGTGAAATTGCCGGAACATTTACGACATATTATTTTAGCAGGACGTTGCAAAGATGACAATGAGGCTTTTTCAGGGATTGTTACAAGAATTGGAAATTGATACTGACAATCGCGGAACGCGGAAACAGGAACACAACAATTACAGGTCACATCCGTCGCAATTCCGCGATGGAAGAATTAAAAACTGGACACGACAAGGCTATTCTCACAACGTAAATCGTGACCAAAACAGACACCAACCATATGACAACCACTGGCAGAGTAATAGTTACAGAGGAAGATCGCGTTTCCGTATTAATGAATAGGACAGAAACAATCGTAGAAACAGACAATATGGGAACGAAGATAATTATTATCGTGGGAGACAGAATAACTTCAGGCGCAACGGTCCACCACGCAGTTACGATTCCAGGAAAATTCTCCACCACATAACCGACAAACAAGAAACTATGTAAACTACCGACTAAGCGACAGACATGAATTCCATCAGAACTGGCGACCTTCAAACAGGGCAGGGCCTTCTCGTCAATGTGAATTTGTAGCAGTTAGGACTCCTAATCCCAATAACGATGCGCGACAACAAAGAAACAGACAATGACTCGCACCGCAGGGAGCCACGTTCGCCGACTGGCTCAGAGAAAAATAACATAGACGCTAACCTTGAGAAAAGTTCCAGTATTCTTTACCGACGTATGCAACTTGATAATTACTTTGAAGTTGAAACTCTGCGCAGTAGGAAGAGTAAAGGTTTACACCAGATTTCACATGTAAAACCGTTTATTGAAAGATAATCTGCTTTTTAACTTCGTCTTTGCCATAAAACATTTCACTTCACGTTACTAGTAGGCTTTGTCAGACTTAGAAACTGTTAATATGCAACAATGTTTTGAAGTTAACTATCCAGTCTATAACCTAGGAAACATATTTAGACAGTAATTACGAATACATTGTTATAGTGAACAGACGACACAGTGTTGTTATTTGTACATTCTTGCTTGTTAGTTGCACGATTACGTAACGACTGTAAGGCTTACTTTCTTAGAACATTTACCAGTACTGCTAATGAGATTTTAATGCAACATTTTGGTTTACTTGAAAATACAATCTTTATTTGAAGTACGTTCGGTGAGATTAAAGATGACTTAGCATTTGGTTTCTCTGATAGCTACACGATTATATCACGACGCTACTAATATGTGACACGATTTACATTGTTGCTCTGGCGGTGTATCTGTTTTATATCTGCACAGTTTTTCTGTATTATTCTTGAAAGTAAAACATGTTTTAATAGTAACTTTTGTGGTATAGCTACAATGAGACAGCCTTTATCGTAGCACAACAATATGTTACATTATAGTAATTTCTTGATCAGGCTAAGGTACGTAATAACTACGATATCTATACGCAAAGCATTTCACTTTCGTTTATGATGAGATAAGTACATTTTCAGCAGAACTTTGCTTATAGAGGACGATAACTACGACAGTTCCACAGAATTATCTTACAGCAAAACGCACATTTAGCACTACAGGGCAGGCATTTGAGTAATTAATTTGGTACTTAAACCATTTATTTTTCAAGATTGTTGAATTACAAAGAAAGTTTTTCGTGATACATTTCATTCCATTGCTGTAATCTGTAACACCTGAGGGTATAATTACTTTAATCCTCAGGGGGGTACACGCTTACTTTGTGTGCCATGTGTTTGGCAAGCACAAGGAGCTCTAGCTAATATGGTATTTGCTTATACAACTTTACACTTCGGTACCATATTTCTCTAACACATAAATTACACAGCTGTCTGATCATTTAAATGAGAGGGACAAACATTTATTTGACTACATCAGTGACAGATGTTTACGTAATTACACCGTTGGATAACTTCACACTTATGAAATTGTATTTTGTCTGTACTTTGTGAATGGTTCATATTTTTTCGGAACCATTGTGATACTATGAGAGCTTTGAATTATGTATTTGGTATGAGATCATGATTTTTAAAGTACGTTTGAGGTAGATGACACTATTCAAATGAGCAGAGAATTTTTTTTAGGTTTTGAAATTATTGGAGGAAGCTACGACCATTTTGAGAATTGACTGAGATGTTATGATATTATTACGACGACGATGTGTATTATGCTGTTGAGATATGTTTATGATCAATAAAATAATGCTACTGTATATGAGGAATTTGATTATGCTACGTATTTCTTATGATGAAATATTGAAGAAGTGTCGACAAATATGTATATGTATAATAAGGTAAGGAATAATGAGTAGTGGTTAGGGACTCTGATTTGTGGTAAAGGATGTTGGAAACCAAGAATCGTACTTTAAGAATTATGAAATGTATGTACATACGTGAATGTATTTCAATGCTGTCGAAAATTTTTTGGACACTGTTATATTTATAGGATTTTATTTTCTACACATTTGTAACGCAAATTCTCAACCTGTGAAAATATTTTTATATGAGACTGTCACTGTAGCGGAAACTGCTGTCGTATATATTTCGGTAAGAAAGTGACCACCTTCACGTAATGCGTCGTGGGCACCCAGCTCCACGACAGACTCCTGGAAAAAATCCATTAGTGTCTGCCTTTCTGAGGTGGAGAAAAAAAAAAGAGGCCATTATCCTGGCTATTGACATTCCTTTGTAGAAAGCATCGTAAATACGACACCCTCAAACTTGAAAACATGATTACACTGTAGAGTTCTTAATTTATGATATTTACTGAAATGAAATGGTGAGAAACGTTTCATGTCTATTGTCTTGCTAGTTGGAAGATTATTTACTGCATTATGAAATGCCTTATGGCTAGCGAATGACGTTTCACGCCTTGTTTTGCCTATTTTGATTAATATCTAGTTTTAGCTGCACTGCAACATTGGTTAAAATAAAATTTTATAGATGTACTAATATAAATATTTTATGTCTACAGATCCAGTATATAATAATAATGTGACATACTTCCAAAAAATGAGGGAGGACAAAAAGACATCTCCCTTCACAGGAACTACATACATAATTTTCTTTTGAAGTACTTGATAATTTATTTCATAGAATAAGTTTTTGTGGTGCACCACTTTAATTATATAGACATTAAGATGTGAATATACATTTCCCTTACCTGGATTGTTGTCTTTAGTGTACTATTTTTTGTGCTTGTGGATTTGTCAAGTTTAGGTATAAGTTATTACATTTATTGCTGCTTGCTTTGCTTACTTGCATTTTTTGTCATTGCTGTTTGTATTAATTGCTTTGTGCTGCTGCATTGCCTCGTCCCTTAGTTTAGCATCTGAGCTCCGTTGGTTTAAGTTAGCTTAAGAGGGGGTAGACTATATAAGAAACTATGATGAATTGGAAGAAAAGCATTGAGAAGCTGTAAGAAAATGGTTTGGCCAAAAAAGTAGTGTACAGTGGAGAAAAACTATTTTTGAAAGAGGATGTGAACAGAATACAGAAAGCATGCTTGGATAGGAATTTTTTTGGCTAGAGCAAATGTTGAATTAAGAGGGACGATCTATGGAATGAAGTTTCGGGTTGGACTGCAGTACCAAATGTTACCCTGAAAACGAACCCTGTCCTTTCCTTTTGTGTTATCCCACTATGTGTTTGTGTACCCTTGTGTATTTATTTTCTTCCTGCCTCTGTGTACTGTTTCATAGAATTTTTTCTCTTCTAATACTAAGCTACATTCACTATGATGAGGAATACTGTTATCCTCAAATATAATTTGCATTAATAACATGTTATTTACTTTGTAAAGATGTTTACACATTATTTATTCTGTTTTGTTCTAATGCTCTTGTGTGAAGTTGATGTTTCAAAAGTTATTCTGATCTTTTATGTATGTACTTACGTCATAATTTTTGTAACACTGATGTATTTGTTATTTCGATTCTTTTGTAAAGCCTGTATTACTGCAAATGTTATCTGTACTGTTATGTTCGTTAATGATATATTTTGTATCTTTGTTATTGTATTGTCATGTTATAAAAAATTGTAACTGACACCAGTTCATCAAATTAAGTAACTTGTAAATTACATTTCACTGCACACATTTCTGTTGGTCACAGTATATGGACAATATGTGAGAAGTAGGGACTGATAGTGTTTGCACATGTGTTAATAATTCAGCAAGGGACTGGATGACAGCATTGCTGGTTCGAAGGACATTTCAAACAAATTCTTTGTGAGTGGACAAGTGGTGGTTTATGGACTTGCTATATTGTCCACAAGACTCTTCGATGGTGACTGTGCACCTGCATAGTCGCAACAGTTGGCTGCTAGCCATCTCTACAAGGACTACAGTGGGTCTACACATTTGATGACTCACCAATACCGTTATTTCTACAAGGACTGCAGTGGGTCTACACATCTGGTGGCCCACCAACACCATAATCTCTACTAGGACTACAGTGGGCCTGCTCTGTGATGACCAACCTACCAATATTCTTCAAAACTTCGACTGACTCTGCTGTGGGTTTGCTCTGTTGTGGCCCATTACCTGTCTGCATGTCAAGAGTCAGCACTGTCTTTCCGATGGAAGGACAACACTACTCCTTCAAGACTGCATGGAAATCCACTACTTCCGTGTGCATTTTCTTTTACTGCCCAGACTTTGAGAAAAAAAAAAACCACTGCAATTTTATTGAGATGAATGATCAGTACTGTCTTTATGGACTGTGAGAAAATTTTAGCTTTCGACCAACATTGTATTAATAAGTGTGTGCATTTGATATCTTTCTTACTGTAATTATGAAATTTTTTTTCAAATCTGTATTGGCCAGTGCCCAAAACAATTTGTAAAATTTTTTGTGGGGAGCGTGGGGGCTATGTAAGTAGGCTGTTTAGGTTTTTATATTGGTAACACCACATAGGCGCTCTGTATGAGAAATCACTGGCTGTGCTGTGTGCAATCTGTGGCTAGTTTGCATTGTTGTCTGCCATTGTAGTGTTGGGCAGCGGCAGCTGGATGTGGACAGCGTGTAGAGTAACGCAGTTGGAGGTTTGCTGCCTGCAGTGGTGGATGTGGGGAGAGAGATGGCGGAGTTTTGAAATTTGTAAGACTGGATGTCAAGGACTGATATATATATATATATATATCTTATGACTTTTGAACACTATTAAGGTAAATACATTGTTTCTTTTCTATCAAAATCTTTCCTTTGCTAACTATGCCTATCAGTAGTTAGTGCCTGCCGTAGCTTGAATCTTTTATTTAGCTGGCAGTAGTGGCGCTCGCTTTATTGCAGTAGTTCGAGTAACCAAGATTTTTGTGAGGTAAGTGATTTGTGAAACGTATAGGTTAATGTTAGTCAGGGCCATTCTATTGCAAGGATTTTTGAAAGTCAGATTGCGTTGCGCTAAATTATTGTGTGTCAGTTTAAGCACAGTCATGTATAATTGTTCAAAGGGGACGTTCCGAATTTTTCTTTTGTTTTCTTCACTGCTTGCTCAATGTACAGGTTGAATAATATTGGGGAGAAGCTACAACCGTGTCTCACTCCCTTCCCAACCGCTGCTTCCCTTTCATGTCCCTCGACTCTTATAACTGCCATCTGGTTTCTGTACAAATTGAAAGTACCCTTTCGCTACCTGTATTTTACCCCTGCCATCTTAAGAATTTGAAAGACAGTATTCCAGTCAACATTGTCAAAAGCTTTCTCTAAGTCTACAAGTGCTAGAAACGTAGGTTCAGTAGTAAATCTCCCCGTGAAGAACTGGAGTCTGTTGAGCACATCGTGTAACATTCTCGCACCTACTAAACGATCCCGTCACGAAACACGGCGCCCTTCATTGCATCTTCTCTATTCTTCTATCAGTCTTACCTGCTAAGGATCCCAGAGTGATGAATATTCGAGAATCTTTCGAACAAGCACCTTGTAAATGACTTATTTAATGGATGAATTATTGGTATCTTTTCTTAAGATTCGTCCTATGAATCTCAGTCTCACGCTTACTTTCGCTACTACCAATTTTATGTGTTCATTTCATTTGTGGTCGCTCCCGATAGATACTCCCAGACATTTTGCAGTGGTTACTGTTTCCACTAATACGTCGTGATTTGTGTAGTTGTACAGTAGTGGATTTCTTTTCCAATGTATGAGCAATGAGCTCCGCGCTCGCTGATGATACACCGCGTCCCTACTCGTCCATCGCGGCGCTCGGGGTCACATCACAGAGTTATAACGCCTGATGATGGGCATATAAGAGCCCGAAAACGGTCGTCGTCGGCCGTTGTGGCCAAGCGGTGCTAGGCGCTTCAATCTGGAGCCGTTTGACCGCTACGGTCCAGTATCGAATCCTGCCTTGGTTATGGATGTGTGTGATATCCTTAGGTTATTTAGGTTTAAGTAGTTTTAAATTCTAGTGGAGTGATGCCCTCAGAGTTCCATAGTGCTCAGAGCCATTTGAACCATTTTGAACCGGTTGTGCTTTAAATGAAAAGAACCTTAGAACTGAAGAGGTATTTTCAACTTCTGCTAGAATGCTCAGTGCTCTCGATATCTGCCTGCAGAACTGTTTTACGTTTCAGACAAGAGCACTCTTTTCCAACCTTCCTGCTGTTTTCCGGCGGGGGGGGGGGGGAGGGGGGGGCATTACCCGCCTACCGCTGGAGATCCCAATGACTAGCATATTCGCCCTCTTTACCCGTCCAGACTGGGTAGGAAAATCGGCCACTGGCCCAACAGACGAGATAACCCATACTGGCTCAGAAGAGTTACGAATACTTTGCAGCTCATCATGCCTGTTTTTAAACCGTAAGGAGTCAGCCGCGTGGCCATTCCACCTTTCGCCTTGCAGCAAGAGATACGTGGACCCACCACTGTCTGCCACTCACTCTCGAGTGACGACAGACCTGTCTAATGTGCCTTGTAGGAAATCGCAGCAACAACCGGATCACCTGGGGATTCCAACGGTACCGATGGTTCCGTAGGTCCCGTCCCGGTGCCCTGTTGTCCTCACAGCTTTGAGCAGTAGACTTATGCCTATTGACTGTCTACAAAAGAAGACAAATTATTGTCACGATACAAACGGCGAAAATTAGATCTTCACGAATAAAAACCAACATGAGAAAGGGAATAACCAATTCAGAAGGTAACATTCATGTGTTGTGTTGTTTTATGTGGAACAGGAGACCTAGAAAATTCGGAGAGGCTGCGTCCCCGCCGTTGCCCGCAGTGGTACACAACCCCACAAAGAGCCACAGCAATCCATTCACCCCACCGCCGCCCCACACCAAACCCATGGTTATTGTGCGGTTCGGCCCCCAGTGAACCCCCTGGAACGTCTCACACCAAACGCGTGTAACCCCAGTGTTTGCGTGGTAGAGTAATTATGGTGAACACGTACGCGGACAAAGTGTTTGCGCAGCAATCGCCGACATAGTGTAACTGAGGCGGAATAAGGGGAACCAGCCCGCATTCCCGAGGCAGATGAAAAACCACCTACAAAGAATGGAACATTCCATTTCGGAAATCGTTCGGGAATTCAGTATTCCATAGTGTCAAGAGTGTGGCCAGAATACCAAATTTCAGACATTACCTCTCACCACGGACAACGCAGTGGTCGATGACCTTCACTTCAGCAGAAATCAAAGTGGGATGTACGACGAACGTATCCGCTAGGATAGGACAGTACGGTGAAATTTGGTGTCAATGGGGTATGGCAGCAAACGACCGACGCGAATGCATTTGCCAACAGCGCCACTTCCGCTGCAGAGCCACTCCTTGTCTTGTGACCATATCGGGAGGACCATAAACGACTGGAAAATCGTGGCCTGGTCAGATGAGTTCCGCTCTCCTTTGGTAAGAGCTGATGGCGGGGATCGAGTGTGGTGTAGACCCCACGAAGCCTTCGACCCAGGCTGTAAACAAGGCACGTGCAAGCTGGCGTTGGCTCCATAAAGGTATGACCTGTGTTTACATGGAGTGGACTAGGACCTCTCGCTCTGCAGAACCGATCAATGACTAGAAATGGTTACGTTCGGCTACTTGGAGACTATTTTCAGCCATTCATGGACTTCATGTTACCAAATAATGATGGAATTTTTAAGGATGTCAATGCACCGTATTACCGGGCTACAGCTATTCCCAACTGGTTCGAAGAACTTTCTGGACAGTTCGTGCGAATGATTTGACCTTCGAGATCTACATCTACATCTACATCTACATCTACATGACTACTCTGCAATTCACATTTAAGTGCTTGGCAGAGGGTTCATCGAACCACAATCATACTATCTCTCTACTATTCCACTCCCGAACAGCGAACGGGAAAAAACGAACACCTAAACCTTTCTGTGCGAGCTCTGATTTCTCTTATTTTAGTTTGATGATCATTCCTACCTACGTAGGTTCGGCTCAACAAAATATTTTCGCATTCTGAAGAGAAAGTTGGTGACTGAAATTTCGTAAAAAGGTCTCGCCGCGACGAAAAACGTATATGCTGTAATGACTTCCATCCCAACTCGTGTATCATATCTGCCACACTCTCTCCCCTATAACGTGATAATACAAAACGAGCTGCCCTTTTTTGCACCCTTTCGATGTCCTCCGTCAATCCCACCTGGTAAGGATCCCACACCGCGCAGCAATATTCTAACAGAGGACGAACGAGTGTAGTGTAAGCTGTCTCTTTAGTGGACTTGTTGCATCTTCTAAGTGTCCTGCCAATGAAACGCAACCTTTGGCTCGCCTTCCCGACAATATTATGTATGTGGTCCCTCCAACTGAAGTTGTTCGTAATTTTAACACCCAGGTACTTAGTTGAATTGACAGCCTTGAGAATTGTACTATTTATCGAGTAATGGAATTCCAACGGATTTCTTTTGGAACTCATCACCCGAGATGAATCGCATCGAACATTTAGGGGACGTAATCGAGAAGTCAGTTCATACATAAAATCTTGCATAGGAACATTTCCGCAATTGTGACGGCTATAGCGGTGGCATGGTTCAAAGTTCTTGCAGGGGACCCCTTGAAACTCATTGAGTCGGTGCCACGTCTAGTTGCTGCAATAAGCTGGGCAGAACGAGGCTCGACACGATATTAGAAAGTATCCCCTGAGTTTTGTCACTCTTGTATTTAACTCTCAGCTTTGTGCGGTAGTGATGTACCTGTTGTCACATGCGCTGGGTCCCAGATCCTTATTTGCAACTGTTGATACCAAAAGCGATTTTCCTGAAATCGTTGGCAGAACAATTGTCACACACTCTTCAGTTCAGGCTTATGTGAGTTCCGTGTACTATCCTTCCATACTTTCACGATTATCGCTGCATCAAAGACTAGCAACAGAACGTGGTGCCACAGTGTTTAAAGGTTTGGAGGAGTATGGTTCGATTTCTCGACCGGTCATCAAAATTTAAGATTTTGGTGGTTTCCCCAAATCGATGGCTCTTTTGAAGTGGACCTGGTCGATTTCTTTTCACATCCTTGCCCTGTCTGAACTTCTGCTGCTAATGACGCCGTCTTCGATGGGTTGTTAACCCGTAATCTTCCTTTTTTGGATCTTCCATTTCTGCCAAGTGCTGCATACTTGCTGATCAACGCAGTGCTGATATTTCTATCTGATACCTATCACTTTTATTTACTATACACTTATCTGTGTCGCTGGCACAAAGAATATTTATAACAGATACATAGCATCAAACAAACCGCATCATATGGATAAATAGAGCGACCTACAGCATAGAGGAATCGTGTATCTTTGTATGAGTTTCCTTCCATTTACTGAATGCTCGTTTGCTTATTATGGCCATTTACTCCGTTAGTCAGCCTAGTAACGCTGTTACCGTAGGCCTATCTACGGTATGGTAGAAAATTAGTTAAATGCCTTGAGATGCCACTTCTTATGTATCTAAGTTTAGTGAAATACAGTATAAAGTTTTGAGGTATACTAAGAAAACACATTTTTTTCTTTATTTTTTTTTTTCTTAGGCAATAAAGGAACACCATGGTGATGTTTCGTTGGCAACAATGTATCTCGTCACATTCTCCACAACACTGAGGACGATAATTCTTATTGTCCAGTGAAGGCCTTTATAAATGAAGTATGTCATGAATGCACACTGAAGTGGAAACCCCATTCGGAGAAATATTCGAGTATGCTGCGCAAAGCCATAATAAATGAGAAAAAAAAGAAATATTTGGATACAAGAAGGGAATACGCGGAGGGATGCGAGGCCACTTGAATAAAATTTTTAGAAAAAAGAACCCAATATTTTCATGTTTTGTGTCGTCTCATCTCTTATTTGACGTTCACTGTTCATGTCAGAACGGGGAGGCACCGCTACTTTGATGTGAATAAATTTAATTTTGTCTGTGACCGAGGTCGACAGCCAGCAGCCAGCTGCGTTTCAATCTGGTCGCTAATTATTACAGTAAGTGGTCAATTTCACACGACGATACTGGCTTTAGCGTCCTCGTTCCCACGATCAAAAAAATGTGAAATTACAGCTGATACCGTTAATGAGCTTTCTGGATGAAGTTATTACATTACATCGGAGCACGCGCCATTTTATGAGTTTAGACTTACGCTTCAAGCCAACTATTGTTATAGCTCTGTGTTTTTCTGTGACAAAACTCTCGTTTGTCGACACTCACTCAATTACATCGAATGTCGACCACGACGATTGACGATAATATCCTCTTCTTTAATATATTGTAATGATGTATTGTTTCAAAATTTACCGTCGTTGTTGTAAGCAGATATTCACATCTATTTTTATTTGTTGCCTAAGAAACACTAATTCATCATTTGATTGAATAAAGCGGATTCTTCCAAATAAGGAGGAATAAGTGCAGATTCGTTCTGACTTACAAATGAAAGATTTGTGCAGCACTAGTACGACAGTGGACATTAACCACTGCAAGAGGTTGTAACATTTCTGACTTTTGGGGCCGTAATGTTCTACCACTACCCCCAGCATGACTTGATAATTTAGTTGAGATTACATTGGCTGAAGTGTGGGGTAATAAGTGAGAGAGGTGTAGAAATAGATGGTGTGATATCGATAGCTGCGATGCCACAACGTAGGTGCGCTCTGCTAGGTTGGCACAACGACACCGACACCGACGATAGCGCCCTCTAGCCGGCGCTGTGCGGCTCTACGAGCGCTGCTCTGGGTTCAGCCCATTTAATTCCGAGGAGAAGACCAACCAACATTGTTTCTACTTCATAGGGGGCTAGCCATTACAGATTTTGTTACTTCAGCTACTTTAGTGATAGGTAGTCCAACTACTGATAGCTGCTAGATTTGATTAATGTACAGCTCGCACCTAAGTGCTCATCTCTGCCAGAGTTAAGTATTATCAGTTGTGAATGATCATACCCCGATAAAAGCGCTATAGCCAGCTCCCCCTCCCTGATGATGCCCTCCTCCCCTCCGTCTACCCCTCCTATAAACTTTGATCCTCCCTCCCTATTCCTGTGTTTAATCCTTTGGGCACCCTCCCTCCCTCCTCCATTTCTCCCCACTCCTCCTCCGGGCTTCCCCTCCCCTGTCCCTCTACTCCTCCCCCCATCTCCTGAGCCATTTTCATCATTATTCTCCCCTCTCCCTCCACCCCACCCCCCACACCCTTCTCGGGAGGTCCCCGGACTCGCACACGCTACGTGGACTTTCGCTCGCCGTTGATCATCGCCATCCAGTGTCTCGTGTGTGCCGTCGTGTTTAGTGTTCAGTGTTCACCGTCGCACTCCATCGTTCACCTGTGCCATCGCTATCTTCAGTGTTTGTGCGTCGTGTCAACAGTTTGCAGTGTGGTTTATCGTCGAGTGTGAACGGCTCCCTGTTTGTCTTTATGTGTTTACTGTTTTATTGCACACCGTTCTGTAACTTATGTGTATTCTTTCTGTTTTGTTTTTTTTATCATTGAGTATTCTATGGCTGAAGAGCAGCGTAGAATGCTGCTGACAGCGTGCCTGTTGTACAGGTTTTAAAATAACAACAAAGAAAAAAAAGCGCTATAACCAATACGCAGTACCGAAGCATTTCACCTTTCCCTGCTACTACTCACTTCCTAGATTCGGCCTACCCTTCAGTTTACAGGAGCAGTCCCACGCGCCGCCTTCCAGGCGGGATACAAAAGCTGTTACAATTGGTATTGAGAATCTGCGCAAATTTGGTAGTCGTATAATCTAACTGGCTGCCGCAACAGGAGTCAGCGTACCAAATCCCAAATTTTCATTTATTAATAGTTTTCGAAGAGTAAGAAACATTTAATGGTGTATTATGCTAACTGCCCTCTCGGTAGTAAAGTATCAACTTTTCGCCTCAGATTTCATTTTAATAACATTAGGATGACGATATTCAGACAAAGCACTTTCGTACGTCATCAGCTCCCGCCAAAAATACGCCCCGAGCGAAGTGATTCGCGTTGACCACTTTCGTCTGGTACGAGCAGTTGGACAAGAAAGTCGTTAAGGGGCAGTTACATATAGAGGGGACGCACGATTAAGACCAGCGTTGCGTGTCATACAGAATTATCTTAATTAATAGTGACTCTGTGTACAATGCACAGATTAAAAAAAGTGAGCGTATGACATTGTTGGCCGGGAGGCCCCATTCGGGGAAGTTCGGCCGCCAAGTGCAAGTCTTATGTCAGTTGACGCCACATTGGGTGACTTGAGTGCCGCTGATGAGGATGAAATAATGATGAAGACAACACAACATCCAGACCCTGAGCAAAGAAAATCTCCAACCATGCCGGGAATAAAACCCGGGCCCGCTTGCATGGGAGGAGAGCACGTTACCACCCAGCTAAGCAGGCGGACAGAGATCAGAGTATAGGATGCATATGTTGATTTGCGAATGTAATTTGAACAATGTGTTTAGCGTATCAGTATTATAAGTATTTCGAATATGAACTGTGTTACGTGTGACTGTGTATGTTAACTTTTGTAAAATATGTTGTTAACTATTTATGGCTTCATCTGCCCCTTGTATTATAATTTAATAATAAGTCTTTGGCACCCTGGTAACTTAAGATATTCTTTTAGTAGTGCTGTGAGCCTTTGCAACTTACTAATAAATTTCACAGCTGCACCGCAAGAACAACTGACTCGCGGCCTAAATACTTTTGCGCAGGGATAAGGGCGTCTTTGGAAGGCATCAGGCGCGTGGGAAGTTTATGAAATTACGCTGAGAATTATCTAAAAACTAGATAGTATGGATCAAATGACTGTTAGTGTGCATTCCATTGAAATCACTACACTAGTGTGGATCATATTACCTTCCTCTGCTTTCACTGTTACAATATTTAATTGCATTTTAGCATTTAAGACAAATTAATGACACTATCAGATAAAAGTTCTAGCACGTAAATTGTAGAATATCAGTATAAGTGAGACTGTCTAACACGTACGTAAATTAAAATGTATTGAGCTTCGGACTCTTAAAAAGAAACTATAAAGGTTCCATTCTTTTTCTTAATATAATCGTTTATTAAAGCATTAGTACAAGCTTTAACTAACAACTTCATTTTGCAAAGAAAGTCTATTAAGAAGAAAATTATCTTCTAAGTAGTGTTCATGGTTAAATTTAGAACCACCGTTCTTCTATTGTTGAATGGGAAAAATTTCTTTTCATTACTTGCAAATATTGATTTCTGTAGAATATTGTAACTGTAAACAGCACTCACATCATCAGATGTGGGTCTGTCTGCAGACTCGTTTCTTTGTTTATGAGGAGAAGCTTGCTGCGTACATTACTGCTGTTTTTGCAATAAACTGCGAACACAGTATCGTGACAATATGTTAACATAGGATAGTATGTTTCTACCTGCTTTAAATCGTACTCCATGTTCGTAACTTCAGCCTTAAACTCAGAGTCTGTATTTTCTCTATTGTGTAATCATTACAGTTGAAGGTATGCCCTCCAGGAGCAGGCCGTTTACCAAAAGGACTTGAATTCAACATAAGTAACAACAAGTTCTGCATCCTTATCTTGGCTACTATCTACAAAATCTGTCTCATAGACATGGGATAAGAGTACCGGCCATTGGTTGGTAACTGCTTAATCTAACTTCCAGATGATCACTTTGAATCTTCCAGGGAGTACAGTACCTTGCCATCTCAGTCAAACCCCAGACTGTGTGCGTCAGAGGGTACTAATTCTTTCACCTGACAAGCTATGCAAGAAACGTTTCCAGGAAAACTACTTAAGACATTCTGCTACGATCGTTTAGTCGAGCACGTTTGTGAATTGTTTAACATTTAATATTTTCCTCTACGTTAATACAATTTTATAAATTCTGCTGTTGACTGATAATGTAATATTGTTTTCTGTATCACTATAGATGAAAGGCCTTCAGATATTTGTTCTCTGAATACTTCTAAAAGGAGGCTCTCTCTCTGTTTCTCAAGAGAAGACGGATAAAAAGACTTCAGAGTATCGCCATTTGAGTGTTTAAGCAGACCATTACATTCAATCTTACGAAGCTCCCTCAGTGCTTCAAGAGATGGCCTTAATACCTGAGAATCATCACTACTTTCGTCAAGTTATGGGTATTTAAGAAAAATTTATGAGGGCTTTTGAGCAGCCAGTTATTATGAACGCACTTGTGAATGTGTACTGAATCAATTACAAACAGCAATCGCTAAGATGGATTAGCTGGATGTGAGTCAGCTTCACAGAGTTTTGGATGTTTCACATGGTTAAAATGGCTCTGAGCACTATGGGACTTAACATCTGAGGTCATCAGTACCCTAGAACTTAAAACAACTTAAACCTAACTCACCTAACGACATCACACACATCCATGCCCAAGGCAAGATCTGAACCTGCGACCGTAGCGGTCGCGCGGTTCCAGACCGAAGCGCCTAGAATCGCACGGCCACAGCGGCCGGCTAGAGTGTTGGAGGTGAGCTAAAAAGTGTCACATTTCCTGTTTATTGCACTGTCGTCGCTCACTACACAAATATCTCTGAAACAAATGTCATGCAGGTCGGGTAATTTTCCTATACACACTGGAAGGACGTGAATTATTTCTTCAAAATAAGACATAAAAGACAGGATCATGAAAACATATCATGAATTGGCAGCCTAGTCACTATCAAATGCGGCCCCTACAGTATTAACATTCTTGAAATGAAAATAAGGTTTAATGCCTCTCTTATCCATCGTTAGAGAAACGATGTAATAGGTATTCAGCAAAGACTTAAATAATTCCTTAATATACAAAAGCTTAGCTCCTTCATTCCGTTCATTACAATAGGACGAGTACATTTTCTGTAAAACTCTTGGATAAGGAAGAATCAGATTGCCAGAAGACCTGAAAAATTTGTAGGCATGAGGGGAGATAGAATGCAGGACACAGCAAAATACAGAAAAGTGAGGACTAAATTCATAGCTTTCTTCACCACTACACAGAAACATCACTTTGCTGACTTAATAACAGGATATGCTTCTGCATTTCTTCATTCACAGAAACATACATTTCACTTAAAATATCCTGTACAAAAAGGCACTCACTTTTTAGTGAATTCTCTTTTACAATGACTGATTCTTTCACTTTGTCTGATAACGTGAAGAAATAATTGATACTCACAAGTTAATCTGATATTTAGTTACCGCCTATCTTTCTTGTGTAGGTGTTAGTTTGATAGGTAGACATTCGCAACTTTGTTTGTCACAAAAGGTACAGACACAACTGGAGCAGATGGTACAGTAATCAATACAAAAATGACGCACCCACTTCCCCCAGTAACAGTACACTTACTGAGAATAGTTGCTCTTCCTAAGCACTAAATAAGTGGCGCAAAAGAAAAAATAATTTCTTTGCATTATTCACTGATTTTGTTATTATACTGTCAGTAATTTCTTTCTGTAAACGTGTATTGTCTAATTCATCTCAGCTTTCTTCTGCACTTTATCCAGATCTGGAAGGATGGAGTGGAGAAGTAGCTTGGGCAGCGTGGCAACACTGATGGAATAGCATCCCATGTGAGTGTTGGTTTCGAGAGCTCGACTAAATGTTGTCTGAACATTAAATAAGCGAGGTAATTTATTTGCTGTACCCGTGGTCTAGAGGTAGCGTCTTTGATTCATAATCAAAACGTCTTCGGTCCCGGGTTCGATCCCCGCCACTGTCAAAATTTTGATAAATAATCAGCATTGTTGTCAAAGAGGGCGGAGGAGCGGATAGAGGTTCAGGGCACTCTCTTGTCCTAGGGGTGCGAAATTGTCCCTGAAGGCGGAAGAATCAGCAATGATCAACGACATGAGGATGCAGAAGACAATGGAAACCACTGCATTAAAGACACGTAACGTGTATCCACAGGACATGTGGCCTGTAGTTGAAGATGTGTCATGATGATCTCTCCATTGGCAAAAGATTCCGGAATAGTCGCCCATTCGGATGTCTGGGAGGGGACTGCCAAGGGGGAGGTTACCATGAGAAAAAGATTAATCAAAAAAAGGATAATGTTCTACGAGTCGGGGCGTGGAATGTCAGAAGCTTGAAAGCGGTAGGGAAACTAGAAAATCAGAAAAGGGAAATGCAAAGGCTCAATCTAGATATAGTATGGGTCAGTGAAGTGAAGTGGAAGGAAGACAAGGATTTCTGGTCAGATGAGTATCGGGTAATATCAACAGCAGCAGAAAATGGTATAACTGGTGTAGGATTCGTTATGAATAGGAAGGTAGGGCAGAGGGTCTGTTACTGTGAACAGTTCAGTGACCGGGTTGTTGTAATCAGAATCGACAGCAGACCAACACCGGCAATGATAGTTCAGGTATACATGCCGACGTCGCAAGCTGAAGATGAACAGATAGAGAAAGTGTATGAGGATTTGAAAGGGTAATGCAGTATGTAAAGGGGGACGAAAATCTAATAGTCCTGGGCGACTGGAATGCAACTGTAGGGGAAGAAGTAGAAGAAAAGGTTACAGGAGAATATGGGCTTGGGGCAAGGAATGAAAGAGGAGAAAGAATAATTGAGTTCTGTAACAAGTTTCAGCTAGTAATAGCGAATACCCTGTTCAAGAATCACAAGAGGAGGAGGTATACTTGGAAAAGGCCGGGAGATACGGGAAGATTTCAATTAGATTACATCATGGACAGACAGAGATTCCGAAATCAGATACTGGATTGTAGGGCGTACCCAGGAGCAGATATAGACTCAGATCACAATATAGTAGTGATGAAGAGTAAGCTGAAGTTCAAGACATTAGTCAGGAAGAATCAATACGCTAAGAAGTGGGATACGGAAGTTCTAAGGAATGACAAGTTACGTTTGAAGTTCTCTAGCGCTATAGATACAGCAATAAGGAATAGCGCAGTAGTCAACACAGTTGAAGAGGAATGGACGTCTCTGAAAAGGGCCATCACAGAAGTTGGGAAGGAAAACATAGGTACAAAGAAGGCAGCTGCGAAGAAACCATGGGTAGCAGAGAAATACTTCAGTTGATTGACGAAAGGAGGAAGTACAAACATGTTCTGGGAAAATCAAGAATACAGAAATACAAGTCGCTGAGGAATGAAATAAATAGGAAGTGCAGGGAAGCTAAGACGAAATGGCTGCAAGAAAAATGTGAAGACATTGAAAAAGATATGACAGACTCAGCATACAGGAAAGTGAAAACAAAATTTGGTGACATTAAAAGCAATGGTTGTAACATTAAGAGTGCAACGGGAATTCCACTGTTAAATGCAGAGGAGAGAGCAGATACGTGGAAAGAATACATTGAAAGCCTTTATGAGCGTGAAGTTTTGTCTGATGTGATAGAAGAAGAAACAGCAGTCGTTTCAGAAGAGATTGGGGATCCGGTATTAGAATCGAAATTTAAAAGAGCTTTGGAGGACTTAGGTCAAATAAGGCAGAAGGGATGGATAACATTCCATCAGAATTTCTAAAATCATTAGGGGAAGTGGCAAGAAAACGACTATTCACGTTGGTGTGTAGAATATATGAGTCTGCCGAAATACCATCTGACTTTCGAAAAAGCATCATCCACACAATTCCGAAGACGGCAAGAGCTGACAAGTGCGAGAATTATCGCACAGTCAGCTTAACAGCTCATGCATCGAAGCTGCTTACAGGAATAATATACAGAAGAATGGAAAAGAAAATGGAGAAGGCGCTAAGTGACGATCAGTTTGGCTATAGGAAAAGTAAAGGTACGAGAGAGGCAATTCTGACGTTACGGCTAATAATGGAAGCAAAGCTAAAGAAAAATCAAGACACGTTCATGGGATTTGTCGACCTGGAAAAAGCGTTCGACAATATAAAGTGGTGCAAGCTCTTCAAGAGTCTGAAAAAAGTAGGGGTAAGCTATAGGGAGAGACGGGTCATATACAATATGTACAACAACCAAGAGGGAATAATAAGAGTGGACGATCAAGAACGAAGTGCTCGTATTAAGAAGGGAGTAAGACAAGGCTGTAGCCATTTGCCCCTACTCTTCAATCTGTACATCGAGGAAGCAATGATGGAAATAAAAGAAAGGTACAGGAGTGGAATTAAAATGCAAGGTGAAAGGATATCAATGATACGATTCGCTGATGACATTGCTATCCTGAGTGAAAGTGAAGAAGAATTAAATGATATGCTGAACGGAATGAACAGTCTAATGAGTACACAGTATGGTTTGAGAGTAAATCGGAGAAAGACGAAGGTAATGAGAAGTAGTAGAAATGAGAACAGCGAGAAACTTAACATCAGGATTGATGGTCAAGAAGTCAATGAAGTTAAGGAATTCTGCTACCTAGGCAGTAAAATAACCAATGACCAACGGAGCAAGGAGGACATCAAAAGCAGACTCGCTATGGCAAAAAAGGCTTTTCTGGCCAAGAGAAGTCTACTAATATCAAATACCGGCTTTAATTTGAGGAAGAAATTTCTGAGGATGTATGTCTGGAGTACAGCATTGTATGGTAGTGAAACATGGACTGTGGGAAAACCCGAACAGAAGAGAATCGAAGCATTTGAGATGTGGTGCTATAGACGAATGTTGAAAATTAGGTGGACTGATAAGGTAAGGAATGAGGAGGTTCTACGCAGAATCGGAGGGGAAAGGAATATGTGGAAAACACTGATAAGGAGAAGGGACAGGATGATAGGACATCTGCTAAGACAGGAGGGAATGACTTCCATGGTACTAGAGGGAGCTGTAGAGGGCAAAAACTGTAGAGGAAGACAGAGATTGGAATACGTCAAGCAAATAATTGAGGTCGTAGGTTGCAAGTGCTACTCTGAGATGAAGAGGTTAGCACAGGAAAGGAATTCGTGGCGGGCCGCATCAAACCAGTGAGTAGACTGATGACCAAAAGAAAGGTAATTTATAAACACATGGTTTCTAAGGCTAAAATATAAGATATTATCAGCATTTACGATTAAAACAACATTCTCTATAGTAACAATAATTTATTAAGACCGGTTTAGACTTCACGTAGAAGTCATCTTCAGAACATGAGCACTATGTAGCTGCTGGGGGCTGAAATAAAATTTTATTAATTAATGAAATTATAAATAATGATAATAAATAATTAATAAAATGTTATTGCGATCTAGATTTCTTTAAATCTAGTTGTATTACCAGACTGCTGTTACTCATCTGGACGGTGTTGTCTAAATTCATGATTGTAGCGATGAACTGTCAAAATACACAGGGTGTCCCATTTATATTGACCAACCTAAATAACTGTCCAGAGGCAAATCACTAAATGTTTCAAGTAAATGTTCTTTAGCCGTCAGGGGGACATCAATCAGCATGATTGCCTTCGTTGTAGCTTTGTTTTTTACAAAGATATGAACAGCGGTATTACTTTTTTAAATGGCACCCTGTATTTTTTATTCGTAATTCATTCCCTCTCCTAAAGACCTATTCAAAAATGTATGACAGTGTGCCATTCACTGAAAGAAAACGTTATTAATTACATAACACAACATTGACGTTGACGCTCCCAGCTCTTAGTGCAGGTACTCTGGGTAATGTGACACATCCACGTGCTGACGTTGACAGAGGACAAATATAAACGTAAGTAGAATGCACACCCGTCATTCCGTCAACCATCATCAGTTGTAGAGTTGTATGAGTAGAATGTTTACCAACGAAGAGAAGGTAGAAACGCTACTCATCTACGGGGAATGTAAGTTAGCAGAACAGTAATTGCAATTCTGTTTTCTTATGTACGGGTACATTTAGTACAGTAGTTTAGTCGTTTTAAATACGGTTGTGTAGCGTAGGCATACAGTAAAGGCTGTCCTCCCTACAATCTGCATCGACATAACGTTTCTTTTACTGTTGTTGTTGTTGTTGTTGTTGTTGTTGAAGTTAGGCGAAATGCTACGCAAGCAGCGGAACTGTACAGAGTGCGATATCCTGACAAGAATCCACCTTCCCGACGGATGTTTCCTCGTCTTGTCGCGACGCTTCAGGAAACGGGAAGTTTCAGCCCAAGACAACGCAATCACCGTAGAACTCACACAGACGATGAATGAGAGACGATGGTGTAGACATGCCGAGATGAGTTTCCACACACCAACGAATGAGCACGAAGAGCGGAGAGCTTCCCAGACCAGGAGCGGAGTGCTTCCCATACCAGGTAGCAATCAGCGCTGAAGACTACAGCATCGTCTCTGTCTACCGAGCCAATGGTGCGACAATTGTGTTAAACACAGCTCTGCATAAAATTTTATAGTCAGTTGTAAATTGTGACAATCTGCATCAAATGATACTTTAATGTTCTCTAACAGTAATAAACACTCACGGCATTCCTGTGGACATGAATTATGACGCAAAGTTTTACAATAAAGTGATGTAATATTTTACGTGTCGCAGTATCATTTCCGCCCCATGCAGGAGTAAAGCTAAGAAACCACCACTGTGCCAACGAGTCATGATATGGTTCGATTCGCTGGTATTCCGTGAGTACAATGGATCCAGCGTTAGGTCAGTTGTTACAACAGCAGGAGCTTGAACAAGAGTAATGGTAGACTGAACTACAACAGCAGTTAGACTTCTTTCGTCATTTGCTTACGACTTCAAACGGTGTCGCGGTCCATCCGTAGCTGCCCTCTACATCACCAGTCGCTCCCCCGGCGCTTCCACCTTTCCAAGAGGCGGAGGAAGATTGGGACATGTACGTGTAACGTTTGCAGTGGGCGCAGCCCCGAATCCTCCCGAAACCAGGAAGCTAAACAGGTAACAGGACTGAATCCTCCCAAACTGACACATTGTATGTTGTATTATAGACAATAACATAATTACCTCTGCCATGTTCCTTATATCCTTCCCCTATCCCTCCCAAGTTTTAGAAAAAAAATATTGATTCACTTATGCACGCTTTGCGCGTGACCTTGAGCGGGAGTTAGTTGCTGGCACTGTGCCGGGTGGACTTTATCTCAATAAGCTAAAAGATAAAACTTTTAAACGTACAATACACGCGAAAAATTTATACATCTTCTACTGTAACTTCATATGCTTTCCATTGTCTGCTTGGAGTGTTCATAACGTTTAGAACTGCTACCTACTTCAAACGGGAGAGTTCGGTCCCATCGTTTTTCAGACCCTTGCGTGCTTGGGAGGATTCGGTACCATTTTTCTGACCGCGGGAAGATTCGGGGCTGCGCCCTTTGCAGCAGCACTTCACAGCGCTTCAGGCAGAGAATCCGACCTAACAAAAATCTTTAGTCTAGTCTTGGATTAAGAGCGAAACGTTTCACTTGCTTCGGAAATTTGCTCTGTTAAAAGACCCGGCCACGCTTTTGTTTTCTGCAGAGTTGCTTGGTGCTTGTTATTTAAAGCTGACTGACATAGTGGCACCCTGTGCAGAGTTTCGTTCGCGATAAAAGCAACCGAGCTTGTCCTATCAAGTGTGGATAGCCGATCTCCGGGGTTTAATTAGGAAGTGCAGCTTTATTTGTGCTCACTGTAAACAACCCTATACCGACTCTCTGAAATGTGACTGAGCGTTCTACTACAGAAAGAGAGGATCGCCGGGAGGCATTGTTTCTGGAAACTCCTACAGTCAATGAGATTTTGGCTACCGCTCAGGCGTTTGAAGTGTCACAGGCTGTCCCTCAACAGTTTGAGTGAGACACGGGGATAGCGTCTGTATGTTTGGTTCCACAGCAAAGGTGTCGTTCGCTGACATGCTCGCCTTGTTAATCTTGTCTGTACCGTCCGCAATCAGACTGTGACCCTTTTCAGTACAGATTCCCCTCGCTTCCACGCGCGCACCCATCGTCACTGCCCACACCAGTGGACACAGCGAGCAGCTTGCCTCAAACAGGTCGATGTGGCAGCTGTTTGTCGTAGCTGCCTGTGCAACCAGTCCTCGGACTCGGACGTTGAGATTCCAGTGTCTCATGGCATTACACTAGTGCCTGGCCAGGAGCTCAGCATACCCAGCAAGATCTACATTACAACAGCCATTCCGTTTCCAGGTCAATACTGGCCCCTCTGTGGCTGTTGTGAATTTGAAACTTACCATCGCTTGGGTCACCCGCCCCTTTTCTCCACCAGGCAGTGTTTGATCCGCTATGGCAGTCAACCGATTCCTGTTTAAAACTACTTCACGGACGACGTTGTGTATCAACACGCCATGGGGGCGATCACATTATTGGGCGTCAACAGTTGGAATTCAGAAAACATTTTTGGTCCCAACGCTTTCGTGGTTTTCAGGGTTTCGAATTCAGGATGTTGTGCATCTCGTTTCCAACTCCACCCCATTCCTGGTGCGTGACGACCTCTGCTGTGACTCTGTGCCTATGTTACAGCCTGAATTGGAACCAGCAGCCATTCGCAAATTTTGTAGTGCTCGGTCGATTCCTCTTGCTCTGCGACCAGCTCTCAAGACGAAGAGAACAGAGGCCGTTATTGAACTTGCTCCTTCTAGCCAGTGGGAAACGTCCCTGGTTGTTATTCGTAACCCTAAAGGGGCTCTTCACTTCTGCGGGGGTTTTAAATTCACCATTAAACCCAATTCATCATTGATTACTTACCGTATTCCCCACCCAAGAAGTATTCTCGACGCTAGGTTGTAGTTACTGTTTTTGAAATATGATTTGACAGCTTCTTCTGGATTACACATCACAACAGATTATGTTCATCAATACTCCCTGCACTATATACTATTATACACACATAAAAAAGTTTTGCAACACCGCGGTTCCGAGAGTTCCGGAACGTGTACAAAAAATTGGAATAGAGATCAACATAAACATCATTTTCGCCCTTTTGATTGCTAATGTAACCCACACATTGCATGCTGAACCACCATACAGCAAAACCTTCAGAGGTGGTGGTTCGTATTGCTGTACACACCGGTATCTCTATGATCAAGTACCTCGTCCTCTTGCATGCATGTATTCGTCGTGGCATTCTATCCACAAGTTGATCAAGGCACTGTTGGTCCAGATTTGTCCCACTCCTCAATGGCGATTCGTCATAGATCCCTCAGAGTGGTTGGTGGGTCACATCGTCCATAAACAGCCCTTTTCAATCAATCCCAGGCGTGTTCGATATGCTTCATGTCTGCAGGACATGCTGACCACTCTAGTCGAGCGATGTCATTATCCTGAAGGAAGTCATTCACAAGATGTGCACGATGGGGGCACGAATTCTCATCCATGAAGACGAATGCCTCGCCAATATGCTGCCGATATGGGTGCACTATGGGTCGGAGGATGACATTCACGTATCGTGCAGCCGTTAAGGTGACCACCCGCGGCGTACGTCGGCCCCACATAATGCCACCCCAAAACAGCAGGGAACCCCCAACTTGCTGCACTTGCCTGACAGTGAGTCTAAAGCGTTCAATCTGACCGGCTTGTCTCCAAACATATCTCTGACGATTGCGTGGTTGGAGGCATATGCGACATTCATTGGTGAAGAGAACGTAATGCCAATCCTGAGCGGTCCATTCGGCATGTTGTTGGGCCCATCTGTACCGCACTGAATGGTGTCGTGGTTGCAAATATGGACCTAGCCATGGACGTCGAGAGTGAAGTTGCGCATCATGCAGCCTACTGCGCACAGTTAGGTGGTAACACGACGTGCTGTGGCTTCACGAAAAGCATTATTCAACATGGTGGCATTGCTGTCAGGTTTCATTCGGGCCATAATCCACTGCAGTAGTAGCCGTTGGGCGGCCTGAGCGAAGCATGTCATCGATAGTTCCTGTCTCTCTGTATCTCCTCCACGTCTGAACAACATCGCTTTGGTTCACTCCGAGACCCTTGGACACATCCTTTATTGAGAGCCAATCCTGGCCTAAAGGAACAATGCGGACGCGGTCGAACCGTCGTGCTGACCGTCTAGGCTTGGTTGAACTACAGACGACACGAGCCGTGTACCTCCTTACTGGTGGAACGACTGGAACTGATCGGCTGTCGGACCCCCGCTGTCTAATAAGCACTGCCTATGCATGATTGTTTACGACTTTGGGCGGGTTTAGTGACATCTTTGAACAGTTAAAGGGACCGTGTCTGTGATACAATATCCAGTCAACGTCTATCTTCAGGAGTTCTGGGAACCAGGGTGATGCAAAACTTCTTTTGATGTGTGTACATGCCCGCTGAAGGGCATCGTGAGGGCTCTCGCCATTTTGAAACGTTTTTTTAAGTAGTTAAACAAGGTGCTCCCTGCTTTGCAAACTACTTGATGACTTTATCGTCTCAGGTTCCTTACAAGAGGAATACCTAGCTAACTTCCGATGTTCTTTGCTAAACTGCAAGGTTCAGGTCTTAATTAAAATCTCCAGAAATTGAAGTTTTTTCGGAGAGAAATGGACTATTTGTGCCACTTTCTTTCGAAGGACTGCGTGGAACCAACGATGAACCATGTAGTGGCCGTTTACATCCTGCCTAAACTGTGGAACCTGAAGGATCTCCAATCGTTTCTGGGTAATGTCAGTCATTATTTGAAGTGTCTCTCGAATCCATTGTGTATCATTCATCCATTAAGCAACTTGAGTAAAATGTTTGTCCCCTGCCTCAAGTCGGCAGATTGAGACAGGGCTTCTGATCACACAAAGTCGTCACTGTGTCTCGATGCCTTTACACCAGATTACTTCACCACAGAGGCATCCCAGTAAGGGGATGAAGCAGGTTTGGCTCTTAAGAATGATGACGGCTGTAAACAGCCTATTGTGTATGCCTCCAAGACAACGACAGCCGCTAAACACAGTTAACCTCACACAGAAAAGGAAGCTTTGTCCACCATCTGCGAGGTTCAAACGAACCATGCTTTCTCCTGAGGCAACAAATTCTATCTCATCATGAACCATAAGCTGCTTGCAGTGCTTTTCGGCTCGTACTCGCAGCTTACTGATAGAACCACACAATAATTCTAGCATTGGGCTTTTCTTCGGGTGCATATCACAGATTTATTACAGATCGACGTTATAGCAAGATGGGGACACGTTGTCGCACTTATCCTTATGACAAAGCCAAAGCTGTAAGTTTTCAGATCAATTAGTACTTGAAACAATGATCGATAGACATCTGATAACGGCCTTTCACATAGTGCAGGCCACCTAGCAAGATCCTGTGTTGTGACAGATGGTTCACTTTGAGAGCAATCGTTGACCTGATCAACTGCCTGCTGAGGGGTTTGATCAACTCCAAAATTATGTCCTCCTCCATCATCGGCTGGCGATAGTCGACTTGCCCACTCCTTCCTTGCAATCTTTGTCCGAAGTTGCGAACCGTCACTGATTATCTGTGAGTGCCAAGAGTGCACCAAACACTAGTCGGCTGTGCTACGAAGTTTCACTTCATGACTGAGTTAGCAATGGGACTGCGTCCTCACCGACTTTCCGGGCCCTTCCTGTAATTATATGTGGTTGGTGATGTTTGATGCATGGTACAGTTATCTGTATGCCAAGTGCATGTCCTCCATGACACTGAAAGCATCTGTGTAGGCTCTTACCCAGGTATTTGTGATCAAACATCCGCCCTGATGATGGTTTCTAATAATGGCCCTCAGTTTGCTGTATTGATATTCCTACCCCCCCCCCCCCTCCCACCTGCACCATTTCCCCACAGTCTAATAAAGAGGTGGAGCGGTCCCTTTGTTTCACATTGCCTCTGTTTCTCACTATCTGCAGGACCACTTTGCCGAACAGCAGAGACCCAGTGGAGATCAAGCATGGCCGACAGCCCCAAAATTTTGTAGCATATGCTCTGCCTGGGCCACAGCCTGAGGTGCGCTCTTGCACTTTACCATTCACCCTTAGCAACCACATCTGGGTGCACATCTTTGGTCAGCGGCCTGGATACGTGCCAGCGAGGCTGCAGGGCATCTGCAGTTGGTGAATGTTCATTGTGAACACTGGTAGCGTATCGCTCTCTCGCCATCAATATCGGCTGTGCCCTCGGTGGGGCACCGACCTGCCGTGAGCACAGCCACAGCAGAAGCTGGCCGACAGCCTGCCTGCAACAGTAGCCCACTTCAGGGACCACTTGCCACGGGGATATTTCCATTTGATGTGCTGTTGGTGGTGGTCCTTCCACAGCAGCACCCCGTGAGCCTTCCCAGGCGTCGCTGCCATCGCTCTCCGCTACGTGTGGAGTGGCTTTACAGGTCGTCACGCTGTGCGGGGTCGTCCCAGCGCCCCGCTAGTCATCGTCCAGGCCACTTCCATATGTTCCACTGGTCTGGAAACAGCTGACAGTCCAACCCCATGATGCCGACAACTCTTCGGACAACGGTAAAGCTCATGAAAACGAACATCATGACCCAACGGCAACTGCCTTGCCGCCACCACTGCCGCTGCTGCCAGGTCACCTGGTGGTCCCCATGGCCCTATCAGGCCACGCCACTCAAGTCTCCGGCAGCCTTCCCGCCAGGTTGACAATCCGCCTTCCTCCTCTAAAGGAGTGGGTGACGCATGGCGCGACCATATACGCCATCATCACGACTGCACAATTTGTATTCGGCCGTCGCTGAGAGGTCGCAACGAGAGCATTTGCCTCACTCAGTGTCAGTGCCACCGCCGGTCGAATGATTGCGGTTTATTTGTTTGTTTTGTTTTAGGTCGCAAAAACAACTAGGGTCATACGAGCCCATGTCAAAACCGCAGAACACGGAGACAAAAAAGGAGTTAAAAAACTTCTATCATCAGCCGCGCTCAATGAAGATTCCGTTTATCCACCTGGGCCGTTTTCCGTGATTTTGTTCGACACAGTCGGCCTTAACTGTTTTTCGTGTTCTGTGACATTCTGGCACGTTTTCTACATCGTTGTGCTTATTGTAATTAGTTCTTATAGTAACGAAACGTCGGTACTACAGGCATAATATACAGATGAATGGAGAAGAAGACTGAGGATGACTGATTTTCGAAAAGGTTAAGGCACCAGGGTATCAGAAGCAGTTTTGAGGTTTCGGTTTCTAATGGAAGCAAGGCAGAAGAGATATCAAGACTCGTTCATTGGACTTGTCAACCTGTGGAACGCGCCTGACAATGTCAAGTGGACGAAATTCTAAGAAAAGTAGTGGTAAGCTATAGGGAAGGCGGGAAATACACAATATCCTCAAGAACCAAGAGGGAAAAATAAGACTGGAAGACGAAGAACGAAGTTCTCGGATTGAAAAGGGTGTAAGGCAGTGGTGTAGTCTTTCGCCCCTACCGTTTAATCCATACATCGAAGAAGCAATGATGGAAGGTTAAAGAGTGGGATTAAAATTCAGCTTGGAAGAATATCAATGATAAGATTCGTTGATGACATCTTATTCCTCGCTGAAAGTGAAGAGAATTATACTATATGTTGAATGTAATGAACAGTCTGATTACTACAGAATGTGTATTGATAGTATACAGTTAAAAGATAAAAGTAATGAGAAGCAGCCGAAATAAGAATGGCGAGAATCTTAAGACCAAAATTGGTCATCACGAAGAGGACGAAGTTAAGGAATTCTTGTGCCTTCGAAGGAAAATAATCAATGACGGACGGAGCAAAGAGGACGTAAAAAGCAGACTATCACAGGCGAAGAGGGAATTCGAGTCCAAGACATGTCTACTAGTACAAACATAGGCCTTAATTTGAAGGTAGGACAGCATAGCGAGATAATGAGACGTGGACTGTGGGAAAACCGGAAAAGAAGAGGATCCAAGCCTTTGAAATGTGATGCTACAGAAGATTGTTTGGACTGGTGAGGTAAGGAATGAGGAGGTTCCCCAAAGAATCGGCGAGGAAAGGAACACGACAGAAACACTGACAAGAAGAAGTGATAGGATGATAGGGCATCTGTTACGACATCTTGGTACTAGCGGGAGCTGCAGCGGGCAAAAACTGTAGAGGAAGACAGATTGGAAAATAACCAGCAAATAACTGAGGGCGTAGGTTTCAATTTATACTCTGAGATGAAAATGTTGGCACGGCAGAGTAATTCGTAGCGGGCCGCATCGAACCAGTCACAAGACTGATGCCTTTAAAAAAAAGCATCCATACTGTTCAATTTATTCATCGAAGAGAAACGCTGACCGAAATAAAATAATCGTTCAACAAATGGATTAAAATTCAGGGTGAAAGGATAAAAGGATATGAATGGGAAGATTCAAGTATGACATTGCTATTCTGTGTGAAAGTGAAGAAGTCTTACTGAGAGTGTTGAACAGAATGAACAGTGTGATGAATAGAATATGGATCGACAGTAAACCGGTGAAAGGCGAAAGTAACGAAGAGTGTCAGCAATGGGATTAGCTGTAGCGATCAGTAGATGAAGTGAAGAAATTCTTCTACCTTGGAAGCAAAATGACTGAAGATGGAGGAGGCAACAGGGACATACCAAACATACTGGCATAGGCGAAGTGGGTATTTCAGACCAGGAGAAGCCTGTTAGTACCAAACAGTGGCTTTAACCAGAGGAGTTATTTGTGAGAATGTACGTTTTGAGCACAGCGATGTACGGCAGTGAATCCAGGACTTTGGGACTACAGGAAAGGACGTGAATCGGAACATTTGAGATGTATTGCTTCAGAAGGGTCCCGAAAATAAAGTGGACTGGTGACATAAGGAAAGAGAAGGTTGTGGAAAAAATCGGCTAAGATAGGAAAATGCGGAAAGCAGTGACAAAAAGAAGGGACAGGACCTTGGGAGATGTGTTAAGACTTCCGTGAATAGCTTACACGGCAGTATAGAGTGCTGTAGAGGGTAAATATTGCAGGGGAGGACATATGTTGGAACACATCCAACAAATAAGTCGTAGAGTGCAACAGCTACTCTCAGATGAAGATGTAGGCAGGTACAAGAGAGGAATTCGTGGCGAGCCATCAAACTCCGTCACAGCCAAATATGTGTGTATTACTTCTTTTTAATATTTTTCTAGCTTCTGCCCTTTCACCTATGCATTTACAAATGTTTCAACCTCCCTATAAACTGAATGTTAATGAAACGTTAGAGTTTTTCAAAGGTCAGTGTAACAGAAGACGGAAGATTAATGTAACATTATAGAAGTCCACATTCTGTCACCCAGGGAACTTTGAAGGCAAAAATTTGAAAAACTTGTAATTTACATTCTTTTACGACGTCAGCATGACAAATATCTACGGAAAGACCTAAGATGGACGACAGCAAATGGTCACCAGAATATCATCATAAAGCACGGACCTTCAACATAAACACTTATCATTTTCGATACAGCTGACGTAAGGGGAACCGTCATATACTTCGAAGTTACTGCAATACGCACTAAGTTGTAACCGTGAAAATAAATTACGTTAAAGCATCCAATTTTTCTGACATAAATGAGCCAATTTACTGAATGTTGAAATGTTATTTCAAGCTTCTAGTGGCGTCAAAGTGCGTACGGACACAAAAAAGAAGGGCAGAATTCGGATTGAAAAGGCTCCGAATTAAAATATTTGGTCCGTCCAGTGTGTTTAATGTTTCACTGGAATGACCGGCATAAAAGCTGGAGCTGTTATTCTTCACTAATTATTGGAAAGCCATATATTTTTTCGATTTCAATTCCAATATATATTTCTCTTAAATATTACCCGCTATTTTTCTATGTCTTTTTTCATCGAATAAAATATGCTCTCGCCTTGGAGCGTAATAACAGTCGACGTGCTTCAATGTGAAATGGAAAAAAATTGCATCAATAATTGGATATCCTCCACTAAATTACGTTTTACTCCTATTCTCAAAGTTTTCGACTTTTACCTTTTCATTTCACGAAAGCACAACAACGTGACTGATACTGCAAGCTTTCGTGCCAGCAGGGAGCTATTTTTCTGTGGTACAAGGTATGCTGCCTGACACATGGTCTTGCAGCGACAATTAATTGGGAAAGGCTAGGGGTGTGTATACAACACACAATCATAGGAATTCTTTGTTGCCTGTCCTATATTGTGGAGAAAACCTGTAACATTAGAAACAAAATACATTACATGATTTTTACAACAAAAGAAGAAACATTGCCAGAGACAGTGCCAGACAAAGGATGCGGAAGGAGTAGATGTTCGAATAATGGAGCAAGCTGTTAACGTTTGAAGTGATTCACAAATATTTAAAAGATTCAGTAAGGGATGATAAAAAAAGAATCTCAAGTCTTTTGAACAGTGCTCGTACAGGAGACTGTAATAAGTTAAATGGACACCATGCACAGTATTAGAAGTGCTGAGAAGCATATATAGGCGAGGAAAGAAAAACCTGAAAAACTCTTACAAAGAAACATCTACTACATCTACTACGGCAACTACAGTTAATCAACTTACAACTTGGCTCTGATAAAGCAGTGAACTATGAAATTCGTGAAAAATATACTAGAGTTGGAACTTTAACAGTGGCAACTATTTATTTACAGCTCGTACAAAATAGATACATGTTTCAAAATTTTACTGACCTTCAAAGTAGTCACCAGCGTTATGTATAACCCGTTGCCAGCGATGTGTAAGTCGTGGGATACTCTTAGCAGTGCGAGATGTGTTGACAGTTCGAGCGGTGCGGTCTATTGCCCGACGAAATTGTAGCAGTTCTGAAGCGAATGCCGTGAAGTGTTTCCTTCAGTTTAGAAATCGAGTAGAGCTTACGAAGCCTTAAGGCGGGGGAGTGCAGTAGGTGGTATAGCACTTAGCAGCCTCATCACCCAGCTTGCACTGTACATGCATTTCCTGTAAAATGAAGGTCAGGTTCTGCAGAAAGTGTCATCACTTCTGCCTCTAAGCCGTTCGTAGGTTGTGTTCCAAATATGAACAACATAGAGACAGAAGTGATGACACTTTCTGTAGGACCTGACCATCGTTTTGAAGCACAAAGCTCAAGCACGTACAGTGCAAGCTGTTAATGATTTGTTTCACTGATGGAGCTGCTAAGTGCTATACCACTTACTGGACTCCCCTGACTTAAGCCCTCGAAAGTTCAACTCGATTTCTAAACTGAGGAAACACTTCACGGCATTCGCTTCAGAACTGCTACAAATTCGTCGTTCAATAGACCGCACCGCTCGAACTGTCAACTCAACTAGCACTGCTAAGAGTATCCTACGATTTCCACATCACTGGCAACGGGTTATACACAATGCTGGTGACTACTCTGAAGGTCAGTAAAATTTTGAAACACGTATCTATTTTGTACTAGCTGTAAATAAATAGCTGCCACTAATAAAGTTCCAACCATCGCAGAACACGTTTAACGAATAATTGAACTAGTTTTGTGTCTGAGATAAAGATGTGAAGAAGTGGGGACAGACAGAGAACACATCATACCGGTCGTAAGACATAAAACCAAGAACAAACGAAGTACCAACGAATAAAACTGAAGTACACAACCTGTTAAGCCCTTTTTATCAACGATAAGCCGCTTCAGTTCGATTTGGTAAGGAGTCAGTTCTCATAAACGTTTACACTTTCATCGATGTACACCTTTGCTTGTAAGAATAAAAATTATGTCCACTAAAATAACTAATTCGTAGTTGGTAATGTTGAAAATTTAGATTATATTTTTCTAGACTACAATTAGAATAACACCAAAAGTTGGGTAATACAATTCATGGGCATAAGTTGACCACACAGAATAAAGTACTAAGCGAACGAATTGTTTAACGTAATCACGATTTGCCTACGTTTACAAACTTGTTTGGCGAGTAATATACTGTGTAAACTGTCCTTGTTACAGGAGGTGTTGCGGAAGCTCCTACAATGTCTATTAGATTCTTCATCAGTTGTATCTTTGCCTGGGTAATGTCTTTCCCGCTGACCACATTATTTACAGCAGGAAAAACGATTTATTGGAGTTGTAGCTGAAAAACGATTGACGTTTTCCGACGGCCTTCAGTACCCTAAAGTGAGGTACAGCTTCTCGATAACAGTGCTTTGCTAGAATGGTGCCCTGCCATGTTGGTGTCCGTCTCCCAGTTGATACAAATTATTGAACAAATACGTCCTACTAGAATAAGCGTGAAGTGTGAATTAGATAAAGTTGGAAAAAATCAGTGGCACTCGATACTTGTAAATGCTAGCGCGAGTTTCAATTTGGTTATTATCTTTTATTTTTTATTTTATTCCATTCAGTTTGAATATCTATCTCATTTAAATGTAAAATTAGCAAATACATGCTAATTAACACATATATCTGATTTTTGTAAAAAATGGACGTCTTTCTGTTTCTAATTACATTTCTCAGACAAAAATTCAGTTTCCAATGAAAATCTAAATTCTATTTTACCGATCTTTTATAAAAGATTGCCGGTCTATGTGGCCGCGCGGTTCTAGGCGCTTCAGTCCGGAGCCGCGCTGCTGCTACTGTCGCCGGTTCGAATCCTGCCTCCAGTATGGATGTGTGTGAGGTTTAAGTAGTTCTAAGTCCCTAGACTGCCCCATCTGATGACATCAGATGTTAAGTCTCATAGTGCTCAGAGCCATTTGAACCATTTCTGCACTGAAGACGGCGGCCGTGGTGGCCAAGCGTTTCTAGGCGCTACAGTCTGGAACTGCGCGACCGCTACGGTCGCAGGTTCGAATCCTGCCTCGGTCATGGATGTGTGTAATGTCCTTAGGTTAGTTTGGTTTAAGTAGTTTTAGGTCTAGGGGACTGATGACCTCAGAAGTTAAGTCCCATAGTGCTCAGAGCCATTTCAACCACTTTTTTTTTTTTTTTTTAACTGAAGACGGACGAGGTTAGGGGGACATACAAAACAGATAATCAAGGGTGAAGAGGATATTTCTGGGCAGGAGAAGTCTGCTGGTACCAAACAGTTGCTTTGGTTGGTTGGTTGATTTGGGGCGGGGTGGGGGGGGAGGGGGGAGGACCAATCAGCGCCTCCCTGCCCCTTCGTCTACCTGAAAGGACATATGATCATAATGATCATACAAACTGCCAAAAAAGGGCTTGAAATGTTGTTTGATGTGGTTGCTGTCTATGAGTATACTTGTTTTGGTATAGCTGTGTTGTTTGTCGACCGCTTCCATCTGCTTGGCCGTACACAAACACCATCTCGGCTTATTCTCGACCTGAATACCGGAACATACAGTACCCTGCGTCAATCATACAGCCTAGAACACATAAAGAACACACGGCACGTGCTCAGAGGATTTGTCATTCGTCACTGCCACCTACCATCGCAACGAGGCATTACGCGACACCTGTTCATAGGATCTTTATTTCTTCCATTTCTAGGCAGTAATCGATCCCTGCAATTTTTTAGTTTTTTTTAATGTTCACACTGTATAAAAAATTGCAAATTAATTTTCTTTTCAACCTTATGTATATTATGTTCCACAGAAATGCTTATGGTACATGCATATTTTTTAAACATTTTTCCATCCCTACGAACTGAACCCGACCAACTATGCCTAAAGTGAGCATTTTACCTCAGAGTCACCCAGTCTCTCGAACAATGAACTTGCGTAAGGCTATTAAAAGCACTTGGGAAGCTTCAAATTCGATTTTCTTGAGAGTGTATTTGAGTTACGTCAAACTGATTTGGGTGATTGAGTTCGAACGTCAAGTGTCATATATACATGTATTAAAGAATGAGGGATGAAACTACTGAGTTGCAATTTCGGTGTGTGTTAGTGAAGCCAGTGACTGTGAATATGAAATCATAACTGTGGTAGCATAATAATGTGGAACGTACCCCAAAGCCTAGGGTAGGCAGCAAGATCATACTTTGATTCTGAATTAGCTAAGTGGTAATGAAGGCTTCAGCTAATAACATTTATATTCTACATCACGGAAAATAATAAATATGTTCAAAAATATGGATACAGTGTATAATTAAAGTATATTAGCTTAGAGATAGTAATTATATGAAAATATATTGACCATATTTCAGTGACTTATAAGATTCTTTAGTATGTGTGCCTAAAGAACTATATCATGATCATAATTACACTATTTCTGAAACTGAAGTGTCCATGAGAGAAACAGAGCTCCAGGGAAATGGAAAGAATGACAGTACACTCATCAGTTTTCTGACTAGGCGGGTAATCTAGATCAGGTTACATGCTCCCAAACAGCCTGTTGTCTGAGTACTAATTAATGTGTAGGTACATTCATTGGTTCCAGACTGTTACTTTCCAAATCAAATCTATAAATACACTAAGGATCAGCCTGTCACCACATTTAGATTTATTACACACGAATCTGGTTTCTTAACACATTTCAGTTTCAAATAGCAAAGCTCCATGCAGCACTATGATGAATATTCATAGGTTTTTTTTTTTAACTTTTTACAAGGCACTGGCCAACAGGTGAGAGATGTCATTTGTGCCAAAAGACAACTTAAGGACGACTGTCACCAGATGAAATTAGTTACAAACTCAGATACCTTCCTTATGACTTTCTTCGGCAACAGATATTGATGCGCAGCCTCACAATGGGGAGATGTCACTAATTTGTCTCAGCGAAACACAGATAACATGAAAGCTTTGAACAACAAGAAAGCCAGAGTTGCTTATGATTTAGGGAAAATGTTCTCCTTGCTCAGACGTGCCAAATGTCATGCAACTTTCACTAAAATAGATACAAATAACACTTAAGCATCTCGCACCACCTCATCTTGAAAGTCGCCCATAGACTCCTCATGAGATTTCAGCAGCGTACTCCTGAGGCTGTTCGCCACTTCTGAGCACAATCGGTCAGCATTAAACTACGAGAGGCCCAAAAAACGGCGTCACTTCGCGCGATGATGATCGGAGACACCTTTTCAACCAGTGGCGAATTCACATGTTTCCACTGATTTGCTTGCTCCTTTGTTTCAGGGTCATAATGATGCCCATAATACCGGTTTATGGTAATGACGTGGCTAAATACGTTGTGGCATTTGTGCGCCACATCAGCCCACATATTATTAGGTTTCATGATACAGTATAGAAAGGCTAACAGTATTGTAAGCTAGCAGGGAGCTAAGATCGGTAGCACTCACTATCCCACGAAAAGATAGATGGTCAGGTAGCTATAGAACGAAGATGCGAGTACGAGCCGTGTCGCACTAGGGAATATAGATAATGCGATGATTCACAAAGCAAGTTTTCGCTGCAAACGTATAACTTTCTTTATTAATATTAACTGTTTAAATATAGCTCTAATTAGACTTATGACATTGTCTATACTAGCAGATTTCTAATCATAATTTGAGTAGTTCTAAACTCAAACTCAAATATTAAAATTTTACGTGATGTTGTCAACCATTGGCTAACTAAACTACCCAATCAGAGTCTAAACAATGAGAAACGTTATACTTTTCGTGGTGGGGCAATGTTTTTAAAGTTTGCAACATAACAGAGACGCTAAAAAGTCTCACGCTAAAACCTGCAGCTAGTGTGGTCCTTTTAGCGTTATCGTAAGATCTATACAGTTCTTCTGGAGGGCTCTATCTTTTAACATGGGCTGGGGGGGTGGTCTTTGACGTACCTGAGATACGAAAAAGTCTCACGCTAAAACTTGTGGGTGGTAGTGGCCCTTTTTGTGTTATCGTAAGATCTATACTGTTTTTCTGGAGGGCTCTAACTTTTAAAATGGGCTGGGGGGTGGTCCTTGACGTACCTGAGAATCGAAAAAGTCTCACGCTAAAACGTGCGGGTTGTGTAGTCGTACAGGTAGGCTGGCGGCGTGGGTGTCCAGCCCCTCCCTTATCGTAGGGCCTTCTAGCTTAACACGGTTCTGCTCTCGGCTTCTGTTCTCGTTTCTCCCCTTGGAACTGCGTCTGCCTCACGGTGGGAAGGTACGACATGCATTTAGGCATTCTTTTGTTTGTCTGTGGCATTCCATTTGCTCACTCGTTACTTGTATTACTTTGGTTAATTTAATGTCACAATTGATTCGGAGCTATGTGACATACTAGTAGATTTGCTTATTATGTCAGGGTTTTCATGGAAGGTGTTGGATTTGCCTGACACCTTACATATCACCACCCTTCGAACTTAATTTTTGCACTGAATTTAGGCAATGATTGAATCGTTGTCTAAGTCAGTCAAAAATTATTCCGATGTCTAAATTTTGTTGTGTATTGTTCAGCCACGTTATTCTGTTTTATGCTAGTTTGTATTACTAATTTATATTTTTATATTCTTCCACACTATAATTAAAAATGACAAGAGAAGATTATTTTATGCTATTATTAATTTTTTAAATATTTTCTTTATTTATTTAAGTGTGAAGTTTGTTTTTTTAAGAAGTTTGTTATCGAAAGTGAGGAGTCTTTCACATCGTTTTTCTTAGAAATATTGTATTTATAAATGCAGTAATTAAGTAAAGTCTATTCCTAACACATTTTCTTTCTTTATTTAAGTGTTAAGTTTCTTTTTTAAGAAGTTTGTTATCGAAAGTGAGGAGTCTTTCACATTGATTTTCTTAGAAATATTGTCCCAGCGCCGTCCCGCCGCGTCTCAGCAGGGGTCTGTCACTGTGCGGCTCGGCGTCCCGTCCCAGCAAGGTTCCACCTAGCGGGCAAATTTATTGCCCACTTTCGCTACAAGGGCCTTCTGTTAGTTTTGCTGTCTCTTCCCTTCTCTCGACGCTCCTGCTATGTAGGAATCGTGTCTTGCTAATTACGTCCTTTTCTTTGTTGATACATCTCGCGTTGCAACTTGTGGGTCGTTGCATCTCTTCCTTGCTGGAGTTTTTACAACGGTTCTTACAAAAGTTTTACTTATAATCATCTAACATATGTCTAGTATCTACTTGTTATACGCCTTCTTAAAAAGCTTTACAAATTTCGGCACCCTTTCCATGTTACAATTCTAAGATATTTGGAGTCTTAACGTCTATTCAAGAATCCTCAAATTCGTTTTTTATTTTTGTATAGTGTCGTGGTGTATAGCATTTTAGTATTTCATGCTGTTAGACTATCTACGCTTTATCCTTTCACCTTAATCTATTGTACTATTGGTGTTATTATTGAAACTACTTTCTTTTTCCCACCTTCCTCTCTCTTCATTCTTCTTTCTCCTGACGATCTTATCTGCAACATAATCTTGAAATATTGTGCTGAATATTTACCAGTAATAAAATTAATCTTCAAATTTGCACTGAATGTGTTTAATACTGCCAGTATTAGGTAAAAATACCTCTGCTTTATCTCGTAAAATACCCTCTAATTCTCTTTTACTGTGTTCCGAAATACCTTGAACTTCTTGAAATTTTTTGTCGATTTCTTTATGAACTTCTAACATGAGTTGAGGCGATTCCCCCTTTTGTGTATACCATTCTAATTCTTCATCCTCTTTATCTCACGTCATTCTTAATTGTTTGTTTATAACTGGTATTTATTCTAATTTTAGCTTTTGCTCAAAGAGAAGTGTGACATTCCCGAATGTTACGCTACCTTTCCCCATATCTATTATCGCTCGTCTCTCATTTAAAAAATCTGCACCTATAATCAAATCTACAGTTAGTTCAGGTATAATCACTAAGTTGGCTTCGATCTTTTGACCTTGGGACGAAAGAGTTAATCTTGTTTGTCTCGTAACTTCCGCAGCATTGTTTCTAATAGGACCTCTTACTTTAATCTTACGTGTTTTCAGAACTGGCAATTCCTCATTGGCAGTATTCTGCCTGAATAAATTTTCTGAGATCGCAGTCAGTTCACTTCCGCTATCAATTACATTATTAACTGGGATATGCTTTACCATAGCCTTCACAATTGGTTGAATTTGAAAGGTTGGTTCTGTTCTTCTTCTTCTTGCATCAACGAATCCTCCACTGAATCATACATGAGTCTTTTTAGGAATTTCCTTTGTGAATTCGAACTTTCTGTAGGATAAGCTTCGACTGCTACTTCTCTCTCTTTTATTTCCTCTTCTCTATTTTTTCCTTCATTTACCCTTTCTTCTACATCCTCTACCTTTTCCTCATCCTCGTCTATCTTCTCCTTCTTCGCTACTTCCACATAATCGCATCTAAATGATCTAATTATCGCTTCATAACTTCCTTCATTATATACGTTGGGTTGTGTGCCCACTCGTAACTTATTTTCAACTTCTGTCGACTGCGCATTGTCCTCATTGAATTCGCTTTCCCTGCTTTCCATCTCAAATATCTCTGCAATATTCATTACTTCGTCCTTTCCTCCTACATTCGTTGTGCATCCCTCTGGTAATTCATCTTCCTCGTCAGTATTCTCCTAATTAATTTCGTCCCAACACGATATTGTTATTTTCTTGTCTTCGTTTTCATCTGGTCCCTGCGGATTTGGTTCTTCCTTCTTCTCTTCTCGTGATAAGATTTTTACTTCTCTGTTCAAGGTGCTGCAATTGTTCCTGGGTCGGTGCGTCATTCTCTTTGGCATGGGCGCTTAGTTGTCAATCCGAACGTTTATCGGGTTTTGGTGGTCTTACCTCAACCCCTTCTATCTGCATTCGCTTTTCTTGTTCAGCTTGTTGATAGTGATTTCTTTGTTGATAATTTGTCGGTCTATTGGTTCTCCTGTACCCGTTCCAGTGGTCGTTATTCCCTCTGTAATAGTTGTTGCCGTTCCTGGGTGAATTACAGTTATTGCCATATTCTCTTCTAAATCCAAAACCGGTTCTTTGTTGAAATCTATTGTCATTTCTTGGTGAGAAGTTATCACGTGGTTCGTAATTATTGTTTCTTCGTACTGTGTCTTGCGGATTCTACTGCTTTTTGCTTTCGTTTTCACGTGCGCTTCGTCTTTTTCTTGCGTCATCTTCCGAAAATATGAACTCTAGTTCCCTTAGAATACCTTTAAAAGCTTCGACGTCATTGCCTCCGCGACCTACTAATGATTGCTAGTATTTCAATGATAGCTTCATCACGCATAATGTAATCAGCTCTCCGTCACTGTATGGTACATCTAAGAATTGATTTTTGTTTCCCATTACTTCGAAAAATTTCACGGGACTCTTCTCTCCTGAATTTTCAAAATATGGGTTCTGTAATAATTCGTACTTCACTCTGTTCTGTGCTTCGCTAGACCAATATCGTGAGAGAAACTTCTCTCTGAAATCTTCGTACGATCGGCATGTCGCTGCAACATTCTGCATGGTTTCTGCGACTGTTCCTGACATGTGTGCACATATAAAGTCTAATTTGTGTGCTAGCGTACAGTGTTCTGGTAATCCTACTCGGAATTGATCAATAAAAGTTCGTGGATGTAATGAGTTTCCTTCTCGAAAGTGTTGAAATTTTCTGACTGTGAGGAAATGATCGTTGTCGTACTTCGTCATAGTACCGTATGAAATTCGCGATTCTTCGCCACTTTTGTTTGTGATCATTTCTCTCCTCGTTCTTTCCTGTTGTGGTAGATCCATTGGATATTGTCCACTGTAACTTTCGCGTACCCGCGGTGCAGGCTGTCTGATTTCACGTATGTTACTTTCCGCCTGTGATTGGAATTGCAAATGCGTAATATTTTCGTTAATTGTTTGTTTTTCCGGTGCTGTTACAGATACGGATGTGGTTGCAGACTCTATGCTTGTTCGATCCTGTTCACTATGCTCTTCAATGATTTGCAACAATTCTGTCCGCAATTTCTGAAATTGTCGCTTCGTTTGCGCTTCTATTTTGACTATGCAATTACCATATCTTTTCAGCGCTGCTTTTGTGATACGTTTGTGTAACACACTGTTTTCAACAATTTCACGCGCTGTACCTGCTGCTTGTCTAGTAATTACGTTTTTCTGTTTCTTTAGTATCTTGACTTCTGCCTGTGTGTTGTTACGTAATGTTTTGATCTCGTCCTGAATGCCATTACGCAATGTTTGTACGTCCGCTTGTACCTTGTCAATGTCTGTTCTCAATTGATTGTGACCTGTTATTAACTGTCCTATCACTTCTCGAGATTCTTTTGCCTCGTCTTCAATATGACTTAGGTGTAACTGAATTTCTTTGTTTTGTTCTTTAATCTCATGCATTTGTCTCGTGGTTTCTGCATTCTGAATTTGAATTTGGTTCGCTATGTCTTTATTTTGCCTTGTCATGGTTTCCGTAATTTGTTGTAATAATTCTGCCAGATTGAAGGGTCCTATTGCATTTTGTTCCGACGTCCTACGCTCTGTGTTTTCGTCCAAGTGTTGGTTCACAACCGATTGCATTGACCTCTGCTGTGACACGTTTTTCCTCGCATTTCTTGTACTCTGTGGTGAGGGAGCTCTGATTACATGTACCTCAGGTTCTACGAATTCAAGACGCAAGTTAGAATTCTCATCGACTGTCTCTCTACTTTGCTGCTCCTCTGTAGTATGCTGACCTAGGTTTTCGGTGCCTTGGCGTACATTATCCTCGTTATGGTTCGTTATCTGTCCTACTTCTCGCGATACTGCATCGTCTGTTGTACTGTCCTCTATTCTCTGTCCATTTTCATGCTGGGTCTCTACCTCAATTCGGTAAAGGTCTCGATCTGCCATTGCTAATCTTTCCGAATCCCTTACTTTCTGTTTTAAAAGCAATTCCCGCGCCCTACTTCGCGTCAACATGCGCTCATACGACCTCATAAACTTTTTGTTCACACGGCTTGACAATACCAAGACTGACAATCCATTCACTTACTTGTTGGGTAAGAACCAACGTGTCAACGACGTATCCGCCACCTGTGCGCTTGCATTGGAGAGAAAACTTAATTCGAACAATTTTCAAAATTCATAACTTAATTATGCTATTGTTTCTGCTAGACTCAATTCTATTTTATACATTTACTATCTATCGCTGCAGCTACTGTCTTTGACTATGTATAACGTTAGAAAAAAATTTTTTTACAAAAATTTTTAAACAAGATATTTTTCTGACCTACTTAAGTATGTGGTCGACCTTCAAACTTGGTATTTTACCATGCTGGCAGGATCGCCATTTTGTAAACATTCATGGTGGTGTCTGATTGTTCTATATCGTGTCTCCCTACCACTTTCGCGCAACGACGCTCTGAGCGTGTTTTTTAGGGAAGTAACTAGTTTGAACCTGGGACCTGTTGCTGGTAAGGAGACGCCAGACCACACATGACATGCAGAATTCAGAAGAGTTCAGTGAGACTAGCGATGATATAACCAAATACTAAATGATCTCAGCGTCAGCTCCACTGCACTCCCTGTAAAAGAATCTTAATACTAACTAAATATAGTGGAAAGTGTTCAAAGCTTTCCTATTTTTAGTTAGCTGGTAAAATAACGAAGAAAAAGCAGTTAAGTCTACCATTGATAATTTTATTCTACTCACAAAACATCGTTTATAAATCGCAATGTAGATAAAAGGAAATGTTTCAATACAGGATGATAAAAACAAACTGCGTTCAACAAAAATGTGAACGAATATGCCCTGAGTGGTTTTCCAAGTTCTACAATGGATCGAAGGATGACCTATGCCATATCACATCTATAATCTATGTTTAAATTAAGTTTCACAAAAGAGAAAACTATCAAAATGGTCTTTAGTGACCTTCAATTATCTTTAATTACTAATCTAACCTGTCGTAAATTACAGTGGCTGATGTGGCTTCTCAATAGCTATAAAATAGAAAAATCACCACGTTTCAGATCTTTACTTCAAGTGGCAAATATGAACACCATGAGTTTTAATTAACGATCGACACTAGTATTACGCAAAAAAGGGGTGTAACAGATGAGTCTTCTGCAGTTCTGAGTGAAGCCTTATGCGCTCAAAAATGCGGCATCGCGTGCGTTCATTACCTTGTCGGTGTTTAGGCAGCGTCAGGGCGACAGCGGCCGGCGCACCAGCCATCCAGCTCGCCGTTTCGGAACTAACTCTCCTCTAACTTCTCCTTACTACAATTTACCGAAGTTAGTTTAAAAAAAACTATCTGGCTATGTTTTCATCTGACCAATCAGGGTCTCAATGTTAACCTTAAGCCCCGCCTAGAAAAATTCTGTCTATCCAATGAGAAACGTTATACTTTTCGTGGTGGGGCAATGTTTTTAAAGTTGGCAACGTAACAGAGACGCTAAAAAGTCTCACACTGAAACCTGCAGCTAGTGTGGTCCTTTTAGCGTTATCGTAAGATCTATACTGTTCTTCTGGAGGGCTCTATCTTTTAACATGGGCTGGAGGGTGGTCTTTGACGTACCTGAGATACGAAAAAGTCTCACGCTAAAACTTGTGGGTGGTAGTGGCCCTTTTTGTGTTATCGTAAGATCTATACTGTTTTTCTGGAGGGCTCTAACTTTTAACATGGGCTGGGGGGTGGTCCTTGACGTACCTGAGACGCGAAAAAGTCTCACGCTGAAACGTGCGGGTTGTGTAGTCGTACAGGTAGGCTGGCGGCGTGGGTGTCCAGCCCCTCCCTTATCGTAGGGCCTTCTAGCTTAACACGGTTCTGCTCTCGGCTTCTGTTCTCGTTTCTCCCCTTGGAACTGCGTCTGCCTCACGGTGGGAAGGTACGACATGCATTTAGGCATTCTTTTGTTAGTCTGTGGCATTCCATTTGCTCACTCGTTACTTGTATTACTTTGGTTAATTTAATGTCACGATTGATTCGGAGCTATGTGACATACTAGTAGATTTGCTTATTATGTCAGGGTTTTCATGGAAGGTGTTGGATTTGCCTGACACCTTACAATAGATGTGCCCTTTGCAGGCAGGCGTAAAACTGAAGCTAGCTCACTGTGTGATATTCGACAAGTTTTCAAATATTCTACAACTAACTTCCACACCAGCACAAAGTACTTAACGCGAATGGATATTTTATATTATTCGAATTACGTCTCACTATTAGTTATCCTTGGGAAACGTTTAGTATCCAGTCTCGGACTAGCTTTCGGAGAAACAACAGGCTTGTGCTGTGGACGGATTGAATTTCCGTGTAAAAGTGAATTAGTTATTAAAAGTTGTGGTTAGAGCACACCTTTGGGAGGCACAGTACCAAACTCTGGCGACTAACAGAGCCAGAAACAGCTCCAAATGATGATTCAAATAAATTGAAAACAAAGGTACTCTCATACGACGGAAACATCTTATTTACATCTACATCTACATCCATACTCCGCAAGCCACCTGACGGTGTGTGGCGGAGGGTACCCTGAGTACCTCTATCGGTTCTCCCTTCTATTCCAGTCTCGTATTGTTCGTGGAAAGAAGGATTGTCGGTATGCTTCTGTGTGGGCTCTAATCTCTCTGATTTTATCCTCATGGTCTCTTCGCGAGATATACGTAGGAGGGAGCAATATACTGCTTGACTCTTCGGTGAAGGTATGTTCTCGAAACTTTAAGAAAAGTTCGTACCGAGCTACTGAGCTTCTCTCCTGCAGAGTCTTCCACTGGAGTTTACCTATCATCTCCGTAACGCTTTCGCGATTACTAAATGATCCTGTAACGAAGCGCGCTGCTCTCCGTTGGATCTTCTCTATCTCTTCTACCAACCCTATCTGGTGCGGATCCCACACTGCTGAGCAGTATTCAAGCAGTGGGCGAACAAGCGTACTGTAACCTACTTCCTTTGTTGTCGGATTGCATTTCCTTAGGATTCTTCCAATGAATCTCAGTCTGGCATCTGATTTACCGACGATCAACTTTAAATGATCATTCCATTTTAAATCACTTTTAATGCGTACTCCCAGATAATTTATGGAATTAACTGCTTCCAGTTGCTGACCTGCTATTTTGTAGCTAAATGATAAGGGACCTATCTTTCTATGTATTCGCATCACATTACACTTGTCTACATTGAGATTCAATTGCCATTCCGAGCACCATGCGTCAATTCGCTGCAGATCCTCCTGCATTTCAGTACAATTTTCCATTGTTGCAACCTCTCGATACACCATAGCATCATCTGCTAAAAGCCTCAGTGAACTTCCGATGTCATCCACCAGGTCATTTATGTATAATGTGAATAGTAACGGTCCTATGACACTCCACTGCGGCACACCTGAAATCACTCTTACTTCGGAAGACTTCTCTCCATTGAGAATGACATGCTGCGTTCTGTTATCTAGGAACTCCTCAATCCAATCACACAATTGATCTGATAGTCCTATGCTCTTACTTTGTTCATTAAACGACTGTGAGGAACTGTGTCAAACGCCTTGCGGAAGTCAAGAAACACGGCATCTACCTGTGAACCCGTGTCTATGGCCCTCTGAGTCTCGTGGACGAATAGCGCGAGCTGGGTTTCACACGACCGTCTTTTTCGAAACCCATGCTGATTCCTACAGAGTAGATTTTTAGTCTCCAGAAAAGTCATTATAGTCGAACATAATACGGTGGCCAAAATTCTACAACTGATCGACGTTAAAGATATAGGTCTATAGTTCTGCACATCTGTTCGACGTCCCTTCTTGAAAACGGGGATGACCTGTGCCCTTTTCCAATCCTTTGGAACGCTTCGCTCTTCTAGAGACCTACGGTACACCGCTGCAAGAAGGGGGGCAAGTTCCTTCGCGTACTCTGTGTAAAATCGAACTGGTATCCCATCAGGTCCAGCGGCTTTTCCTCTTTTGAGCGATTTTAATTGTTTCTCTATCCCTCTCTCGTCTATTTTGATATCTACCATTTTGTCATCTGTGCGACAATCTAGAGAAGTCCCCACAGATACCACGATCAAATACAGAGCTGCAAGGTACTGGTTAAAGGTGGGGAGACTAGATAAGGTACACACAATAACCGGTGTGCCCATAGAGACGATACGTCACCTTAAAAGTTGGCGTTTGGATACGTGGCAAGGTGAGTGGGATGTACGTGATAAGGGACGTAGACTGCACGACTTCCTCCCTGACATAAGGGCGCGGTTGAGAATGAGACATATCGATCCTAGCCGCGGTATGGTACATTTCTTAACCGGGCACGGACCTTATCCCACGCACTTAAACCGCGTGAGTCTGAGGCAGACACCTAGATGCACATGCGGGGAAGAATGTTCCCCAGAACACACTGTCTTTTTCTGCGGGCAATACGCGAACAATAGACGTACACTACACTTAGATTACACAGATGCAGACATAGATATATACACAGCAATAAGAGACGAAGAACAATGGGCACAATTAAATGCACTGACAAACTGTGTCAAAAACAACACATGAAGAGTATTTGCGGACACGACATTAGAGACATGCCTATGTGCAGCGTAACAGAAATCTCCAGAGGGTGGACAGCTATGCCCACAGTGACAGCGAAAATGCTGACGATGAGGAGGAACAGGAGGAGGAAGCTGAGATGTGGCAGTAAATAAGCATAAGGTGCTGGCAGTCTAGCCAAGAAAACACCAAATGCTGTACTGTAGTTAATACATAGGATTAGTAACAAATAGGATAAGAAACATTATTTCTCTACTAATAACCGTTTTGTATGTGTGTGTGTGTGACTGGCGGTCAACGGCTCGATGAAACCATTCCGAGGTATTCACCGTCAGTCACACTCGATGATTGCACCAACAAATGTCTCATCTATCCTATCTTCTTTTTATATTCTTCTTAAAAACAACAAAATTTTATTTATATTTCAGCCTCAAATTATTGTTATTTTGAATTATTCTTTGTAAATGTTGTAGATAAAACAAAAGGAAAGAAAACTGTAAAAATATGAAAAACGAAAATTGTAAGATGTACGACCTGTTTTAAACATCAGGTAATAGGTCTATAATTTGGCAATAAATAAATAAATAAATAAAAATAAATCTAGAGAAGGAACTACAGTGCAGTCTTCCTCTGTGATATGGATATTAATAGGGATGGCCCAATTAAGTACGAAACAAATGGATACCACCCCACTCATATTTATATATATAGGGAGGAGGGATTTTCTAACTATGAATAAAAACAAATGATCGATATAAGAATTAGATTTATTGTCTTTAAACACTGATATATTACAAAGATCTATTGAAAAACAGACATGAGATCAAAACTCTAAAGCATGACATAGGTACAGATAGGTGGGGAGAATGAAACACAGTAATAATTCGCAGACACCAGCAGTCACTGCATAAGCTGTTATTTAAAAGTATTAAGTGCACGGAAAGATAGGGGCGAATATCAAAAGATTCGCAAAATGCGCATCGAGAGCAACCAGATGCACGTATGACTTGAAAATCGCATTCTCGACTCCTGAAGTGAGCGAATTAACTTAGCGTTTGAACGAAATCGGCAGTTGTGATGATGGCACATCTTACCAAACACGCAGAGCATGAATAAGGAAGCCACCGGCAGCTGCGACTGTTGAATATTATTTCGGTCCGCTCTTTGTAATCAATACTCTAGTACAGACATCCTTCGAGTTGCAGCAACATTCATCCGTTATCACTTTACAAATGTTTCCTATGTCCTAATTAGGAGGTTGTCACTCTATTGAATCTGAAAGCGAAGTGCTTCTATGTGAACGCTCTAGCTTGGCTGTCTTTTTGCCAGAGCGGGCAGACATCTTGCCGCCCATTGAGCGCTGAGATTGCGAGTTCCGATGAATTAAAAATACGTAACTGAGTCAATCAATCTCTTGCTCTTTTCTGTGTAATTATTCTCAAACCAAACGATCAGAGCAAGGGAAACAGAGTTAGGAGACATCCTCCACTCCCTGACATGATTCTGAAACTGACGAATAGAGAATTCGTCTCGTAGGCTCCAAGTCAAAAGTGCTCGAAACATTGAGTGAAACGACATAAAGAAATAGGAATTCTGTATTCCGAAAATTTTGAATAGTGGGCTAGATGGAGCAGCAGCATTTCCTTCAGAGGGCTAAGAGAAGCAACAACTGTGTAGAAGTTTTTTTATCTGTCCGTAAAGGGCCTCCTTCCAGAACGCTGTGTATTTCGGAGAAAACGTTTCGGATACCACCTCCCGCATGGAGATTGGTGGTGCCCGGCGAATGACGTTCTGGCTTGTTCCGGAAGTACACTCAAGGCTTGACCAATTTTAAAAATCTTCCGTGCTCTCTCAAGAAAGGCCTTATCATTCACTATACCGCCTTGCTTTCAACTTATTATAGCCTCCGCCGTATTACAGAGAGAAGGGAAGGAAAACAGTGAAATAAAAACAGCCCCTAGCGATGCCTATGCAGATCTGCAATTATTGAGAAGGGCAACTGAACGACTACTTGATCTAGGCAATTTGCGATTGTCCTCTGAAATATGTTAATAGAGAGTTTAAGAAAGAAATGGCGACGTAACAAAGCTTTTAGGAAAACGTTTAACTTTGATCTAACACGCGCGCGCGCGCGCGCGTGTGTGTGTGTGTGTGAACTCGTACGGTAATTAAAAGTCAATCGGATGTTTGTTTGTGAACTTTGTGCTAGATTGGCTCTAAAGCCTGTCTCTTCCTTGTTTGTAATACAAGGTCTCATACATTACTGGCCATTAAAATTGCTACACCACGAAGGAAGAAGATTCTGTGATATGCAAATGATTAGCTTTTCAGAGCATTCACACAAGGTTGGCGCCGGTGGCGACACTTACAACGTGCTGACACGAGGAAAGTTTTCAACCGATTTCTCATACACAAACAGCAGTTGACTGGCGTTGCCTGTTGAAACACTGCTGTGATGCCTCGTTTAATGAGGAGAAATGCGTACCATCACGTTTCCGACTTTGATAAAGGTCGGATTGTAGCCTACCGCGATTGCGGTTTATCCTGTCGCGACATTGCTGCTCACGTTGGTCGAGATCCAATGACTGTTAGCAGAATATGGAATTGGCGGGTTCAGGAGGGTAATACGGAACGCCGTGCTGCCCTGAACGGCCTCGTATCACTAGCAGTGGAGATGACCGGCATCTTATCCGCATGGCTCTAACGGATCGTGCAGCCACATCTCGATCCCACAGTCAGCAGATGGGGACGTTTGCAAGACAACAACAATCTGCACCAACAGTTCGACGACGTTTGCAGCAGCATGCACTATCAGCTCGGAGACCATGGCTGCGGTTACACTTGACGCTCCATCACAGAGAGGAGCGCCTGCGATTGTGTACTCAACAAGGAACCTGGGTGCACGAATGGCAAAACGTCATTTTTTCGGATGAATCCAGGTTCTGTTCACAGCATTATGATGGTCACATCCGTGTCTGGCGGCATCGCGGTGAACGCACATTGTAAGCGTGTATTCGTCATCGCCATACTGGCGTATCACCCGGCGTGATGGTATGGGGTGCCATTATTTACACGTCTCGGTCACCTCTTGTTCGCATTGACGGCACTTTGAACAGTGGACGTTCAGATGTGTTACGACCCGTGGCTCTACCCTTCATTCGATCCCTGCGAAACCCTACATTACAGCAGAATAATGCACGACCGCATGTTGTAGGTCCTGTACGGGCCTTTCTAGATAGAGAAAATGTTCGACTGCTGCCCTGGCCAGCCCATTCTCCAGATCTCTCACCAATTGAAAACATCTGGTCAATGGTGGCCGAGTAACTGGCTCGTCACAATACGCCAGTCACTACTCTTGATGAACTGTGGTATCGTGTTGAAGCTGCATGGGCAGCTGTACCTGTACACGCCATCCAAGCTCAGTTTGACTCAATGCCCAGGCCGTTATTACGGCCAAGAGGTGGTTGTTATGGGTACTGATTTCTCAGGATCTATGCACCCAAATTGCGTGAAAATATAATCACATGTCAGTTCTAGTATAATATACTTGTCCAATGAATACCCGTTTATCATCTGCATTTCTTCTTGTTGTAGCAATTTTAATGGCCAGTAGTGTACTTTTATTTCTAGACCTTCACTCACGTTTGATTGTAGCACACTGTCAGAAACTGCGACCGGAAGTGAAGAAAGACAATGATCACATCCTGACAGCTTTACACGTCACGAGGTAAGTAAACCTCTTCCTGTTGAAGTAGGGAAATTTCGAGTGGTTAGCTGGATCTTCTTGTTACGAGTTGGTCAGCGTAGCCCTTCACATTCGAAAATTTTCAGAGAACAATTTGGCACTGTTGATACGTTCGGTGCATTAATGCGTGTCGGTAGGAACATTCCACAATACTCCTCATTAGTTAATTAGATACTAAGGGGTATCAATCGCTTCACATACACTTGGATTAGCATGACGCAAGTGCGACGTTTCCGCTGCTGATTCGGTTTAGCCGGCTTATTGAATCTGTATTGTCCCTCGTATTCTTCTCGTCTATGTCATTCGGACTTTTTCGATCACGCTGGGAGAGTCTGCACCTCCTACTCACTGTGACATATGACGGCGGAATGTGACGTTCACTGACACCAATCAGCAAGGACTGTTGAAAAGTTCTCCCAAAACTATAGAAAGCCAATTACCGCATGATCTTACACTTCATCGAAGGTGCTGCGCCATTCCGTTGCGGCTCCGCTCGGAGTGTACTGTGGTAGTGTGGCGCGGGTATTTCATTGTGTACCAGGACTGCAAATATTTACCAAACAAGTAAAAGAAACGCATTCCTTGAATTTTGCACAGCGAATCGAATATCCCATCATTTTTTAGACGTGTATCCGATATATTATTAATTCACGTTCCAATATCTCGGTTGACAATCTTTTAGTCTTTCTCAAGGTCAGTCACTTTCGGAGTTTGCAAATCACTTTACATAGTACTGTGCAGTGAAAGCGCATGCGTCAGCGATGACACTGTCTCTTACAGAAATATAAAACTTTGGGTAACACTAGTTTCACAAGTTATTCTGCAAACGTGACGTCATTTTGACCTCATACGCAATATCGACAGCCGCAGGAACTACTATCGACTTTGTCAGCGTTCGATATGGGCCGCTTATAAAACTTCGTGGAGATTTATAAGACGCTGTTCTCGGCACGACTTTATATAATTATTGCTACAATTAAACGTCAAAAAATGGTTCAAATGGTTCTGAGCACTATGGGACTTAACTTCTGAGGTCATCAGTCCCCTAGAACTTAGAACAACTTAAACCTAACTAACCGAAGGACATCACACACATCCATGCCCGAGGCAGGCTTCGAACCTGCGACAGTAGCTGTCACGCAGTTCCAGACTGTAGCGCCTAGAACCGCACGGACACCCAGGCCGGCAATTAAACGTCACTTAAAGATTTATCGACGGTTAATGCTTTCATATAAGAGTGCTCTCTCAGGACTAAGATGTCAACGACAGTAGTTTGCAAATGAAACATAGCTGTATTATAATTTGCAGTATGGCGTTTCAGGGAAAGGAGCATTCAAAATTTGTCACAAACATGTCACCATTATCAGAAAATGTCAATAATGCATTAATGATATAAGCTTTCAAGACATACTATGATAACCAAGACAAGAACTTAATACCACATGAAGATATCCTATCGTAATGGATAATTTTGTGGTTAATGAAGTCGAAGGATAAAGGCTCGCATACCGCTCCATCTACATATTTTTTGAAATCATCTTAGCATCGTTAACACATTCTGGAACTTTCTTACGAATATAATAAAAGTACAGTATGTTCTGGAATATTTGACGGTATTTACAGTTCCGTCTGGTTAGGGAGAGAAGGACGCAACAAATAATCGGCGATTTCTCTGTGTGTGGTTAGGCAAGAACCTAAGAGGATAGCTGCGAGTGAAACGAGGAGCAATAACATCCGTATTCTTACTTGTCACAAAGTCTATAGACGTTCCTACCGCCTTTTATATTGCTAATGATGTCAAAATGACAACACGTTTGCAGAAAGTCTCGTCAAATGAGTGTTACCCTAAAACTCTGCGCCTCAAAGAGTATAACGGAGCAAGCGCAGAGCCAGCGAAAAGATAGTGCTTAAAAAACATGTGGTTGATTGTTATGTATGGCGTATGTTGGAGTACGAAGGAGTGAAGACTTAGCCACTTGTCTCGGCTGAAAAGGTAATTGTATTTCCACAGATTACTTGAGCACTGAATCCCTGTAGGACGAGCCTCGTGAATGTGATAAAAGATACATACGACAAAAAAATACGCACTGTACAGGAACGTTGCATTGAACAGCAGCTACACATTCACCTTCTACAGCCCAATACGTCTTCAATGGCTGAAAAGTGCATTTCCACCTCACGATCTATTGATTATGGGAACTTTAAGACACTGACTACAGCCTAATCCTACTGGGATTCGGTGGTTAAAGACGCTGTGGAAAGACAAGTAGCAATCTGCCCAGCTGAGACGAAGATTTACAGCCCGGCAAATCATGGAAACTCCTAATTTCACTTCTGCGTTCTCAAAGGATATATTGTTCTGTCTTCACTGCCTGGCATTCCAACATATGCCATCTATAATAATCAACCATATAGCTCTTAGGCACTACGGATTCGTTGACCCTGCGCTCTCTTCGTTTTACTCTTCTGTTCTTGTTCTTGTGGTCTTCAGTCCTGAGACTGGTTTGATGTAGCTCTCCGTGCTACTCTATCCTGTGCAAGCTTCTTCTTCTCCCAGTACTTACTGCAACCTACATCTTTCTGAATCTGCTTAGTGTATTCATCTCTTGGTCTCCCTCTACGATTTTTACCCTCCACGCTCGTTCTGCTTTTGTTGATGTTCATCTTATATCCTCCTTTCAAGACACTATCCATTCTGTTCAACTGCTCTTCCAAGTCCTTTGCTGTCTCTGACAGAATTACAATGTCATCGGCGAACCTCATGCACAAAATTTTATCTATAAGTGACGCACTTTTCACCAACAGTGCGATGTCTGAAGCGTTTCGTTAAGCCTACAGTTTGTTACATGTTTCGTTTGTGGGGCGCTCAACTGCGTGGTCGTCAGAGCCCGTACAAAGTCCCAATTTTCTCACAGTCCAATTTTTACACAGGCCGGTACATCCACCGTCACTAATGACTATGGTGAAATGACAAGGTCATCACAAACACCCAGTCCCCGGGCAGAGAAAATCCCCTACCCTGTTAACTCTACAGTGCTCTGTACATTGATTTAAAAATCCTGCAGGCCGCTTACCTTGAGAATGGCTGAAAGGTTGTCAGCTGAAACATCGAAACACGATTTAATGATATCCTGGATGCATGCCCGAGAAGTGATGGAATAAATAAAAAATTAATTATTAACTTTATTTTTACAAGGGGATAGTAAATCTTTATGACTACCACTTCGTATAGAATTTGCCAGAGAGCAACTGGTAGCCATGCGACGCTAAATTTGCGCCATGCTGTTTCTCTTTTGTCTCTCTCCCCAACCCCACTGACTGTTTTTAAAAGTGTAGTAGCAAGCATGTAAAAATTCGTCATTAGCAAACGTCCGGGCTATTTGCTAACGAATAAAAATGTTTGTATTATTACATCAAGAATGGTGGAAGACAAATCATAAGGGACCGACCCATCAGGTCCGTTGTTAATTCTCCGCGGATATGTAAATATTTCACTCGGCCCGTCCACGTCCGCCTCTTCACAGCTGAGCGGCGGGGCACCCCGGGGCAGCGGAGCGGTGTTCCGGGACGGCCGGCGCCGCCTGACCTTCTCGCGTTATTCATGCGTACAGGTGTCTGTCCCGGTAATTCCATTAGCCCGCAAGCGAGGCTGGCATTTGTGGGCAAGGGAGGGGGCGGGGGGAGGGTGGCGCAACGCTGGAAAAGCCGATTGTACGGGCCTCACTTCTGCTTTCGTTGGAACACGCGCTGCCGAGCTGACTTTCCAGCGCGGCCCACCGTGTTTACTCCGTCCACGGCCATTCCTTGTAACACAGCCTACACAACGTAAGCTGATCGTACGGTTTTGTTGTGAACATCTGTATTCCTAATTCACTCATCTTCATATTGAAAGAAGTACGTGTAGAAAGAAAAAACAAATTCCCTAGAAACTCAATAAAGATGGGTAACTTTACAGAGTGGCATAATTACTACTATTTCCTTTGAATGCACATTCTATGGGCAAACCAACGTAGCCTTCACCTTCAGTGCCTCCTTTGAAAAATTCAGCTCCGATTTAGAGCTGTTATGGTGAATCATTGGTAACAGAAGATATCCTTCATCTGATCAATGAAAGAAGGAACTACACAAACGTTCAGAGAAACTCAGGAATACAGTAATACAAGTCACTTCGATGAAATTAAAAGCAAGGGAGGTAACATTAAGACTGTAACTGGAATTCTATTGTTTACTGCATGTGAGAGAGCCGATAGGTGGAAAGAGTACATTGAAGGCCTCTATGAGAGGGAAGATTTGTCTGATGGGATAGAAGAAGAAACAGAAGTCGATTTAGAAGTGTTACGGGATCCAGAATAAGAATCTAAGACAGCTGTGGACCACTTACGATGAAATAAGTCAGAAGGTATCGAGAACATTCCATCAGAATTTCTAAAATCGTTAGGAGAATTGACAACAAAACGACCATTCACGTTACTGTGTAGAATGTATGAGCCTGACAATATACCCTCTGACTCGGAAAAAATATCATCCACACAATTCCGAAGACTGCAAGAGCTGACAAGTGCGAGAAGTTCGACAATGTAAAATAGTGCAAGATGTTCCTGATTCTGAGAAAAATAGGAGTGAACAGTTGGGAGAGACGGATAATATACAATACGTACAAGAAACAAGAGGGAATAATAAGAGCGGACGACCAAGAACGAAGCGCTCGGGTTAAAAAGGGTGTTCAATATGCACATCGAAGAAGCAGTGATAAATGTAAGAAAGGTTCAGGATTGGAATTAAAATTCAAGGTGAAAGAATATCAATGATACGATTCGCTGATGACATTGCTATCCTGAGTGAACGTGAGGAAGAATGCAATGGACAGTCTAATGAGTACAAAATATGGACTGAGAGTAAATCCTAGAAAGGCGAAAGTAATGAGAAGTAGCAGAAATGAGAACAGCGAGAAATCAGATTGATGGTCACGAAGTAGATGAAGTCAAGGAATTCTGCTACCTGGGCGGCGAAATAACCAATACCCGACAGAGCAAGAAAGACATATAGCAGTGGTAAAGAGGGGCGTTCCTGATCAAGAGAAGACTACTCGTTTCAAACATAGGCCTTAATCTGAGGAAGAAATTTCTGAGAATATGTGTTTGGAGCACAGTTAAACATGGGCTGCGGAAAAACCGGAACAGAGGGTAATCGATCCTTTTGAGATGTGGTGCTACAAACGAATGTTGAAAATTAGATGAAATGATAAGGTAACGAATGGGAATGTTCTGCGCAGAACCGGAGAGGACAGGAATAAGTGGAAAACACTGACGAGGGGAAGGGACAGGATGATAGGACATCTATTAAGACGTCAGGGACTGACTTCCATGTTACTAGAGGGAGCCATAGAGGGCAAAAAATGTAGAGGAAGACAGAGATTGGAATACATACAGCAAATGAAAAGTAAACGAACTCATTGATACCATTCGTTTACAGAGCTCATAAGCAAAATTATTGGTCGGCCAAAATATACATTTGGCTTGTACCCGCGTCAGTAACACGATTCGCAGCATTTTAAACACATTCTCAGACTAACACATGGGGAAAATGGATGTTACAGGGAATGCATCTGGCCGCCTTCTACTACGAACGTTAATAAATCCAGGTTACCTGCCAACCACATGAAGATACGGCATAACGCCAGGAAAAGAAGAAGAAGAAGACTCTTATTGCAGTGCCTTATCTTGCTACTCCCAGCTTCTCGGCTGCTTTCTCTTGACGTCTAATACGCCTTACACATAATTTAAATGTTTATGACTTAATCATAGCTAACACTTGGTTCAAAAATCATAAAAGAAGTTCGTATGCATGGAAGAATTCTGGAGATACTAGAAGGTATCATATAGATTATATAATGGTAGGACAGAGATTTAGGAACCAGGTTTTAAATTGTAAGACATTTCCAGGGGCAGATGTGGACTCTGACCACAATCTATTGGTTATGGCCTGTAGATTAAAACTGAAGAAACTGCAAAAAGGTGGGAATGTAAAGAGATGGGACCTGGATAAACTGACTAAACCAGAGGTTGTAAAGAGTTTCAGGGAGAGCATAAGGGAACAACTGGCAGGAATGGGGGAAAGGAATACAGTAGAAGAAGAATGGGTAGCTCTGAGTGATGAAGTATTGAAGGCAGCAGAAGATCAAGTAGGTAAAAAGACGAGGGCTTGTAGAAATCTGGGTAACAGAAGAAATATTGAATTTAATTGATGAAAGGAGAAAATATAAAAATGCAGTAAATGAAGCGGGCAAAAAGGAATACAAACGTCTCAAAAATGAGATCGACAGGAAGTGCAAAATGGCTAAACAGGGATGGATAGAGGACAAATGTAACGATTTATAGGCTTATCTCACTAGGGGTAAGATAGATACTGCCTACAGGAAAATTAAAGAGACCTTTGAAGAAAAGAGAGCCACTTGTATGAGTATCAAGAGCTCAGAGAGAAACCCGGTTCTAAGCAAAGAAGGGAAAGCAGAAAGGTGGAAGAAGTATATAGAGGGTCTATACAAGGGCGATGTACCTGAGGACAATATTATGGAAATGGAAGAGGAGGTAGATGAAGATGAAATGGGAGATACGATACTGCGTGAAGAGGTTGACAGAGCACTGAAAGACATGAGTCGAAACAAGGCCTCGGGAGTAAACAACATTCCATTAGAACTACTGACGGTCTTGGGGAGCCATTCCTCACAAAACTCTACCATCTGGTGAGCAAAATGTATGAGACAGGCGAAATACCTTCAGACTTCAAGAAGAATATAATAATTCCAATACCGAAGAAAGCAAGTGTCGACAGATGTGAAAATTACCGAACTATCAGTTTAATAAGTCACAGCTGCAAAATACAAAAGCGAAATCTTTACAGACGAATGGAGAAACTGGTAGAAGCCGACCTCGGCGAGGATCAGTTTGGATTCCCCAGAAATGTTGGAACACGTGAGGCAATACTGACCCTACGACTTATCTTAGAAAATAGATTAAGGAAAGGCAAACCTAAATTTAAAACATTTGTAGACTTAGAGAAAGCTTTTGACAATGTTGACTGGAATACTGTCTTTCAAATTCTTAAGATGGCAAGGGTAAAATACAGGGAGCGAAAGGCTATTTACAATTTGTACAGAAACCAGATGGCAGTTATGATAGTTGAGGTGCACGAAAGGGAAGCAATAGTTGGGAAGGGAGTGAGACAGGGTTGTAGCCTCTCCACGATGTTATTCAATCTGTATATTGAGCATGCAGTAAAGGAAACAAAAGAAAAATTCGGAGTAGGTATTAAAATCGATGGAGAAGAAATAAAAACTTTGAGGTTCGCCGATGACATTGTAATTCTGTCAGGGACAGCAAAGGACTTGGAAGAGCAGTTGAACGGAATGGAAAGTGTCTTGAAAGGAGGATATAAGATGAACATCAACAAAAGGATAACGAGGATAATGGAATGTAGTCGAATTATGTCGGGTGATGCTGAGGCAATTAGATTAGGAAATGAGACACTTAAAGTAGTAAAGGAGTTTTGCTATTTGGGGAGAAAATGATGGTCGAAGTAGAGAGGATATAAAATGTACACTGGCAATGGCAAGCAAAGCGTTTCTGAAGAAGAGAAATTTGTTAACATCGAGTATAGATTTAAGTGTCAGGAAGTCGTTTCTGAAATTATTTGTATGGAGTGTAGGCATGTATGGAAGTGAAACATGGACGATAAATAGTTTGGACGAGAACAGAATAGAAGGTTTCGAAATGTGGTGCTACAGAAGAATGCTTAAGATTAGATGGGTAGATCACATAGCTAATGAGGAGGTATTGAATAGAATTGGGGAGAAGAGGAGTTTGTGGCACAACCTGACAAGAAGAAGGGATCGGTTGGTAGGAGATGTTCTGAGGCATCAACGGATCTCAAATTTAGCATTGGAGGACATCGTGGAGGTCAAAAATCGTAGAGGGATACCAAGAGATGAATACACTAAGCTGATACAGAAGGACGTAGGTTGCAGTAAGTACTGGAAGATGAAGCTTGCACAGGATAGAGTAGCATGGAGAGCTGCATCAAACCAGACTCAGGACTAAATACCACAACAACAACAACATGACTAGCACTTGTAAATGACAGTGCTGTCGACTTATCGTCATAGTTGGCATACACAACTACGGAAATCTATATTTTGAAACACTAGCACATTACGGAAAATGGAAATTTGTGGTAAATTCCTATGGAACCAAACTACTGATGCCATCCGTTCCTAGGCTTACATACTACTTAATCTAACTTAAACTATCTTACGCTAAGGACAAAACATACACACACACACACACACACACATGTCAGAGTGAGGACTCGTACCTCCGACGGGGGAGCTGCGCGAACCGTGGCAAGGTGCCCTAGAACGCGCAGGTAGTCCGTGCGGCTAGTACACAATGCTTTGTTGTTAGACAACTTGCTGAGGAAACAGAAAAGAAACATAATACATAAGATTCATTCTGTTTTTAAAATAGAGATGCTCTAGAACCAACAATGTAGTTCGTAAGAAAAGAATTTTTCGCCTTTCCATAACATTACACAGTTTCTGCCAATAATGGAGCAACAACGTTTAGTGCACGCATCACAAATATCATCTACAGTTTTTCCAATAAGTACTTCCGCTGAATGAAAGATTCTATGAAGAAATATAAACTATCGTAACTAAAAAAAAAATCTTGCGTTTGTCACGAGGTGGGTGGATTTTCTATGACAGAACGTCCAACAACATACCACGTGAAGATGGCCTCTGCCTGCATTTCGAGTAATCCAGCAATAATCAATTTCATTTTAGAATGTTTCTGCCTGCGTCACAGAAGCCTAGATTTTTTACGGGAATAACCCACCGAGTAACTATCTGCATTTGAAGATGTTGATCGTAGGATTCGATTTACTAGCACATATATTATGATGTGACGATGATGCTGATGATCACCATTAGCAGCTATTTAATGTTGACGAAGACCTCCACTTTTCCAGTTACGGTATTTTGAGTTCTTGCTGTCTGCTGGCGACTGACTAGCGGCAGTACGCACTCGGCTGCTTTGACGTTTAGTGACTGGAAACTGACGTCACGTGACAGTCATTATCAACAACGCCGACGACGGCCGGGAGAGCGGTGTGCTGATCCCATGCCCCACTTGCACAGCTCACACCCACACCGCAGTACCGTCTCCGATGACGCCATTGGCAGAGAATAACACAGCGGCTATTCGGTCCCGATTGGCTTGCTTTCCTTTCCTTTGACTGCTCCTTCAGCCCTCGCCTGCTACAATAACGGGTTACTGCAATCTCTCTCGTAGTAGTGTTGAACTATGAATCTGGCTTTGTAGTGACATCTTACACGAGTGGAAAATGAATGTATGCACGTGCCACTACATAGCGCAGAATATTTTTCTCATTTCTATAGTATATCTTATCCATTCATTTAAATGAAGGAATTACCCTGTTCTCCGAAATGATTGACACGTAAAATATTGAAATATCCTACATCTTTTCAAATGATTTTAATCACAGATTACGATACCTTCTTAAAATTTACGATTGCAGTTGGTATATCTTCGTGGTTCCTGCCCTCTGAACAAATGAGTGACACGTGCTCTTGAGTACCTGTAATCGTGGTTGTTAACAATTGCTGAATTATTTATTGCCTGTCTCCAGCTGTTTGCTGACATAGTACCCTTGTTGTAAATTTGCTGATGATTAGTAAGGGTGTGCCTGTTTTCTAATAGCCGGTATATTTGTTTTATCGTTTAGGTTTATCTTTGGTGAAAGAGCAACCAGCCGAAGTTAGAAGAGAATTTATGTCGCAGTGTGTCCCTTGAATGCTAAGCGTATCTTATGCCAGTCAAACTAACAAATACGCACTGAGGTGACAAAAGTCATAGGATACCTGCTAATATCGTGCTGGGCATAATGCAGCAACTCGAGGTGGCCTGGACTCAATAAGTCGTAAGTCCCTACAGAAATACTGATCCATGCTGTCTCAATAGCCACCCATAATTGGGAAAATGTTGCCGATGCGGGATTTTGTGCGAGAAATGACCTCTGCATTACGTCCCATAAACGTTCGATGGGACTCATGTCCGGTGATATTGATGGCCAAATCATTCGCACGGACTGTCCAAAATGTTTTTCAGACTAATTGCAAACACGTGTGACTCGGTGACATGACATCGTTGTTTGGGAATAGGAAGTCCATGAATGGACGTGAATGGTCTTCAAGTAGCCGAACATAACCATTCCTGTCAATGATCGGTTCAGTTGGACCAGGAGACCAAGTCCATCCCATGTAAACACAGCCCACACATTATGGATCCACCAGCAGCTTGCATAATGCCTTGTTGACAATTTGGGTACATGGTTTCGTAGGATCTGCGCCCCAGTGGAAGCTCTTACCAACTGAAATTGGTAGTCATCTGATCAGATCACGGCGAATCCACTAAAACTGCGCCCAGTGAAATTTGCGCCCAACAGAAATCTGTGAAATCTGCTTCCGATACCTGCTACCTTTGTGTTACAGCTTACCTGAGCTCGTGCCTTCTTAATTATCTTAAACTACCTGCTCCCCAGAGACGACCGAACTGAGCCCCCATAGACCTCCTCTACCACAATAGCCGACTGACTGCACTAACAGCCTTAGTGTTACTGTATCTGTAGTAGAGTTGATATTGTGTGACTTTTGTATTTCTGTCTCAATAGTTCCGAAATGGAAGTTTCATCGACCAATCGCGATAAACCATGTTGCTACTATGAAGGTTATTCTTACGTAGTGAGGAGGGGGAAAGAAGATGGGACTCTGGCGTGGCTCTGTTTAAAACAGAAAGCAGACTACTGCAGAGGAATGCTTAAAACTAAGAATTCGACGGTGCTTTTTCCACTCGGGCATAAGTGTGGAGTTCCGGATGTAGTTCGGTTGGAAGTAAGGAAAACTTTGAACTGGGTGAAGAAGAGGGTACTAGAGGAAGAAACTTCTATTCAAAGTAGCTGGGTTGCCTGTATAATCGACGGTATGATTTTTTCACTAAATAGCCCGAGCAGCAAGCGACGAAGAGAGCTTTAACTTCCAGCGGGCAAAATCATAGGGGAATCAGAGGTCCGCAAACAAGAGAAGAAATTTACCCCTAAGCAGAATTATTAACTATGAATGGTGGCAGCTGTTTTCTGTAACGACAAATGAGGAGAAAGAATAATAGTTTTCAGCGGAAGAGCTGGTACAAAGGCTGTAAGAAGTAAACAAGACTTTTTATGGATGGTACGTTCAAGAAAGGCAGAAAACCGTTTTCGCAAATATACACCATCCAAGGGAGTACAAATAATGAGACAATCTATCCAGTTGGCTTTGCATTACTGTCAAACAAAAGAAAAGAGACATACATCCGTCTTTTCCCAAATTTTGTTGAAAATATTCCAGAATGGAAACCCGATACACCCCGCCCCCTACACCCCCAGGGTTCCACAACTTTTTGACTACTTTATAGATAGAGGATTGGAAACTGGAGAAAACCATATCATCCTTTGGAGTTGCTACACACGGCGCCATCGAGTGACCAACTCTGTAGAAGGCTGGCACCATAAAATGAACAACATGCTTGCTATACCAAATCCTAAAATCAGTGACGTAATACGGTGTATGAAAAGAGAAGCTGATAATTCGGCGTGCGCGATAATGAGGGCAGAGCTGGATATGGAAGGTAAACGAAAAAAAAGACAGTGTACATTAGACAGGAAGAAAGGTTGGAAAAAATAGTAAAAATATACGAAGGGGATGGTGAGATCAAAGCTCAAAAATTTGACAATTTATCAGAAGATGTATATAGATAGAAAAATGTACAAATTGTAAATAGTAGCTGATAAATAAAAAATACATTAATGATTCTTATAAGCTGATTTTAAACACGCTTAGATGACAATTATTTACTTTTGCTATTTAGCCCTTCCAAAGCCTGGACAGAACGTGATGGAAATTGATTATTTTTAAAAACCTAGGCTCAATTCTATGGTCACCCATACTGAATTTGGCTTCCGTGTTTTCTCAGATCATTCGAGGCAAATACTGAAATGGTTACTTGGATGCCATGGTTGCTTCCTCCCCGTTGCTTCCTCCCCCTCCTATAACCGCAGATCCGAGCGAAAGCTAAATCCCTAGCGATAATGACTGTCGACGCGACATAAAACACCAAACGCAAAATTTGTTTTCGCTAGGTTGTTATCACGGTATAACTGTGTTGTATATCTGTGTGTATGTGTGTGTGTGTGTGTGTGTGTGTGTGTGTGTGTGTGTGTGTGTGTGTGTGTGGGTGGGTGAGTGCTATATCACGGGACAATTATATATTATTATTTTTATAATTGTATTTTATGATTTTGGTTGGGATGGCTTTAAATATTGTGGGCTAGCATGAGACTTGTAATTAACTTATACCGCGATTACACTCGTACGTACATCGTCTGCCCCAAGTACGTATGATATAATATTTTTTAAACACAACGTGCGACTCGCCGACTTCTAATAAATAGTTTGCGTGAGCGCTGCTATTTAGAAAAGACAATATCCATATTCTTACGCACACTGTAATTGTTATATAGGTCTCAGGGGCTACTGATTATTTATGTACCAAACTACATAAAGATTACCTGAGATATTGCGGAAGTTATGATTTAGAATATTTCTTGTTCTGTATTTGCAAGGCAAAACTGGAGAGAATCTCATCTGCCGTTAGATAGCCAAAATGAAACATACTGAACTCATTCAGTATTGAGGATTGTAGTAAATGAAATTTATCACTAGTACCTTTAACATTGAAATTAATGAAAGATCAAAATTTAGAAGTCTCTCGCACTTACATTTAACATTATGATATAAAATTTTAATTAAATAACACAGTCAGCGTAATGGCCGACTAAATCCTGCTAGGGGAGATGAGCTCCCTGCATTACGAAGTTCTGTAAAAATTTTGATAATTAGAATTAATGGTTGCGATCATGAGAGGTGACAACTAAGTCAATAATACACACTTTCTAATAACAGTTATAAGTATATTTTACTAAATTACAACCAAACTAACATTAAATATTACCCAGCGCTACAATGGCGGCCTGCCTCTAGACGAAACAAAAGAGGAGAGGCTTCAATATAGCAACAATCTCTGGTCATGTTCATTTTCATTATACAGATAAAATGAATGTTCTTTTATTTTAATAGCACATCGCTGTTTGTGAATTTTGGTGGTTTAATTAAAATTTTTAATCTTTCTTATACATCGCGCACACGTACACAGTCTTGAAATAATTTATAACTCACAAGTCGCACAACAAAAACTTCCGTTTCCTTTCTCCAAATGTCTCCAAATGTCCATCGTTGTTATGACGATGAATGAAGCTGAGCTAAAGTCAAACATATCAGTGGCATGTAAATTTTGTTTATGTGAGTGAACTTGCTCATTCACTTCATAAAGCTTCCAAGTCACATACCCTTACTTTAATGACCTAAAGAGAAGACCGAGGGGCTACTTAAATGTTATTGAATGTCTTGGCGACGTTTTATGTAATTAATTTCCAACTTGTACAGGACTGGACAAAGAATTTCCTATTTGGTTATTTACACATCCAAAATTTTACTCTGGTTGAGACTGTGGTCTACGCAGTGGCGTAGCTAAATAGTTTGGTACCCGGTGCAGCTTTTTTTTGTATTGCCCCCCTCCCCTCCACAGTTGCCAAACTCACAAAAGCATAAGATATAATATTTGTGACTAACACGAAGCTTAGAATTTTTCCTTCTTTCTCTGCTGCAAATTTTGAAATTGAGTCATCAGGATCGACGTCTTGAGCTAGTCCATGTATACTGACTAACTACTATATTAGACAGTCGTGCTTGACTCACAGTAGACGCAAGACAATTCGTAATTAATCTGACATTTGAAAAAACACACAAAGTTAAGAAAAATCTTAGCGACAAAATAATGTTGCGAAGAGTTTCGGAAAAAAAAATCTTCTTAGTCGTTTAATTTGCGCAAGGTATTTAATGATAATTGTCAAGTGTTTTTTGCATAATCGTTGGAAGTTTAGTTTATGAAGTTTTAATCAATTGACTACGACCTGAAACATCATTTGATGTAGTACCATGGTTTTGTAACGTGTATCGATTTCTTGCACAAAGCTACCGATGACATCGACCTTCTCAGTTACAACGTTCGCACAGTATGGCTTGAAAATGCGAGCTCGGTAACTTCTAGGTAGCGTCTCTCAGCTCTTCTAAGCGCCACGCTGGATTATTAGACCATTCCTCGACCCTTTACGGGCGAAAATTTCACTGGGTGCAAATTTCAGGAAGCTCAGTTTTGAGTATGCCGGCCACGGCTTTCCAGTCTCCAGAGTCCAACCGATGAGGTCTCGAGCCCAGGGGAGGTGTTGCAGGTGATGTCGTGATGTTAGCTGAGACACTCGCGTCGCTTGTCTGCTGCCGTAGCCCGTTAAAACCAGATTCCTCCGCACTGAAGTAACAGATACATTCGTCATACGTCCCCCTTTGATTTCTTCGGTTAATTCCCGCATTGTTACTTGTGTGTTAACACTGACAACTCCACGCAAACGCGGCTGCTCTTGATCGTTATGTGAAGGTCATCGGTCACTACATTGTCCGTGATAAGAAGTTGCGCCTGAAATTTTGTATGCGTGGTACACTCTTGAGACTGTGAATCTCGGAATATTGAGTTCCCTAACGATTCCCGATGTGTTATGTCCCATTGCTGTAGCTACTGATACCATTCCGCTTTCAGAGTCTGTTAATTCCCATCGTGCGGCCATAATCACTTTGGAAACCGTTTACATGAATCACCTTAGTGCAAATGATAGCTCTGTCTATGCATTGCCCATACTTGTACACGATACCACCAGCATCTGTATATGTGGAGATTATTATCTCATGACTTGATACCTCGCCGTAGAAGGTGGTATTTGCTTGAAGGTATTTGAGGTATTTGCTTCAAGAGATGATACAGACACATTCAATAGAGAACTTAGTGAAGAAGAAGATTTTCTTGAAGATAATGATGTGTACAGACGGCAGTGATGTTGACCGTTTCTTTAAAGTAGCAAACGAGGAACCGAAGGAAGAAACGCAGGGTTGACCGTGGAAGACCGAGCTAGGTCTTGTACAGGAAGAAGATTTTCTACTCATTTTGTGTGTAAAATACTCTTGGAGTTATAGCAATTATAATAATTTGTAACTAGGGCATAACATAGATTATGACTTATTTTCCATTAACATTTTGAGCAGTAAAATTGTCATTATAGGGGGTAAAATAGGACTTTTGTACTTATTTTGTATGTAGCATACCATTGGAGATCTAATAACTATCATTAACTAATACATAAGCTATAAATGGAGAGCTGCATCAAAGCAGTTTTCGGACTGAAAAGCACAACAGCAACAACCCATAAATTATGATTCCATTTGAATAAAATCGAAAGCAGTAACATTTACGCTGGTTTAGTGACCCTCTTTGGTGTTCCATAGTTACGAACTTAATTCACGTAAATCGTGTGGATTTTGTAAATACATTGTGATGGTACAAATGGCTCTGAGCAATATGGGACTTAACATCTGAGGTCATCAGTCCCCTAGAACTTAGAACTACTTAAACCTAACTAACTTAAGGACATTACACACATCCATGCTCGAGGCAGGATTCGAACCTGCGACCGTAGCGGTCGCGCGGTTCCCGACTGACGCGCCTAGAACCGTTCATTGTGATTTCAGTATCACATTTAATCTTCTGAACATCAAAGAGGCATATAAAGTTGCAGTACCTACAAGCTAAGCAATAGTGTGTTGTTGTATGATACAGCATTTGGTCTTTAAAGGATCCTCACACATTCTTCAGTTACCGCCGTAAAGTCGGAAAGCTGAAATAATTTGTAAAGTTGAGCAGAAAATGGTACTTGTGGAACACTGCAGATGTCTGGACAGATATAGTGGTGTACCATTTAAAGATCGAGGACATTAGCTTACGATTATTCTCAGAGTAATAATATTAAGAACAATGACAGAACAGATCGACAATAAGCACTGAGCTTATAATTTCATGCACAGACGAGTTCGGGTGGAACAGATAACTATTCTCGGAAGTTGCTTGGGATTCACCGTACAGCAAACCATCATTGTATTTAATAAACCTTAGACAAAAATTAAGAGCGGAATTTTAATGTCACAGTGTGGATGTCTCAGGGAATGCAACTGTTCAGAACAGTACTCCAAAAATGATTGCACCATGCAACAAGAAGCACGTAGAGAAAATTGCATGCCTGGAAAGAGGTCAGCTGACAACAATTGCATGTTTTATGGGAGTTGGGGAGCATTACATGCATCCAGCATACGTATTTCTACATCTGCATGGATACTCTGCAAATCACATTTAAGTGCCTGGTAGAGGGTTCATCGAAACACCTTCACAATTCCCTATTATTTCAATCTCGTATAGCGCGCGGAAAGAATGATTACCTATATCTTTCCTTACTAGCTCTGATTTCCCTTCTTTTATCGTGGTGATCGTTCCTCCCCACCTAGGTCGGTGTCAACATAATATTTCACATTCGGAGGAGAAAGTTGGTGGTTGTAATTTCGTGAGAAGGTTTCGTCGAAACGAAAAACGCCTTTCTTATAATGATTTCCAGCCCAAATCCTGGGAAAAAAGGGTAAAAGAGAGTCCGAATAGCCTGCTTAACGGTGGCCATCCTGAGTCACTAAGGACGTGTCTGGCCACTCAAATCCGTGTCTTATCTGGTTACAACATTTTTGAAAACATACAAGGCCATCTGAAGAGCTCATCATCCACCCTGGACATATACAAATGAAAGAGTGTATTTATAGATTGGAACATCTTATCGAAGGACGACCACATTGTCGAACACACCAAAGTGATTCAACCTATAGATACAACAGATCTTCGCATATTCACCTAGAAATATTTCCTGCTGTCGGCTGTTATAGACCAGAAAGACAATTTTAATGATACATCCATGTTGAAGCTTGATCTCTCCAGAGCTAACGATTAAAGACATCTGTAAATGGTCCACAACCATGGTCAACTACCTGTGCCTTCCCAAACTAGGAATTCCTTTGCTAACTAAAAAGAAGAAAACTCAGTGGGAAACAATACGTGGAACCTAATTCAAAAAGCATCTGGAATTGGAATTACAGGAACAATAAAGAAAAAAATGAAAGAGGAAACTGTTCGACTGTGACCAGGCGCTCACGTACTTCAACAGAAAATGTACAAACTTTTGAATTTCTAGGCTGTGAAGAAAGGTAGAACAATCCAATAGAAAACTGCATGCAATGTTTCATGTGGGAAGAGCAGTGGCATTAATTCTGCTACCATTATGAATAATGTGCACAATTCTTTTGCGATCTCTGTTACATAATATTTTATCTGACAAATATTTTCGCAGGTTATTGTATTTTTTCTTGTGTTTTTTACAAGCCTCTCAGTATTATGTTATCAGTAACTATTACATGATGAGAAATAAGTAGGAGGAATATTTTTCTCATTTTAATAACAACGGGTATATTTAAATCACTAGAAGAAACGTACTCTTACCCTAAGATCGCGTAAAATTGCGCAGTCGGCCGGTGTGGCCGAGCAGTTCTAGGCGCTACAGTTTGGAACCGCGCGACCGCTACGGTCGCAGGTTCGAATCCTGCCGCGGGCTTCGATGTGTGTGATATCCTTAGGTTAGTTAGGTTTAAGTAGTTTTAAGTTTAGGGGAATGATGACCTCAGATGTTAAGTCCCATAGTGCTCAGAGCCATTTGAACCCATTTTGAACATTGCGCATTTATATTACATAATTCTTGACTAAGTGAGCATTAACTTTTAAATTTTACGTATCCCTTTCGGTCTTCTTTTTATAATAGCTAAAAGTAAGACGAAAATCCAGTTAAATTATTATTATGATTGGTGAAGTCTTGTTCAGTTTGTCTTTAGTTAAACCTTAAGTGCGTAATCTTACTGCACTCTATAGTGTGTAACATTCTTTTCTTTTAGATACGAATCGGTGTGTCGTTAATAGTTTTCCCGCACACTTGGAACAAAGAGCTGTCACAAAGGGGAGTCAATGACACGCGACACGGCAAGCGTGGTTGTGCTTGACGACGGTTAGGTAATACTCTTCTGTAGCTTGTGTAAGCTACAACGAGCAAGTGCGTGAAAGGCAGGAGACAAATGAACAACATTGTGTTTAAAGTAAACTGCGAAACAAGAGCAAGATAATGCGCAAAAGACACCGAGAGGACGCCTCAGTTCATCTCGACGCAACGTCAGACGTGTGCCTCAGAACACATGAATAATTAATGCATGTTAGCGGACTGGCGATTACAAACTTTCAGCCGCAGAGCCCGTATGAATAAAACATGGGGAAGTTTGGTAGTGCTGGATACATGATTTAACGAAACCAAATTGGGAAAGTGGAAGTTATAACTGCAGAAATTCCTTCAAAGGCCGTTTATTCTAATGACATCTAAAATTAACTCGGATTACAGCGAAACTAAATTTTTCTGGTATAGCATATACATATAAAATTCGGTGTATACTCTTCAACAGTACTTTATTACAATACTCATCTATGATTATTGTTATATTCTATGGAATATTTTATGAATGAAACGTCTAGTGCACTAAAAAATTTCGGTATCTACTATCATCAGATATCTGCAATTAAGATGCAAGAAACATGTGTTTGTTATACAAACCAAGTACAAAAATTTAAAATTTAAACATATTTTAAGATGTTCTGTGGTGACGTAAGCTGTCGCCAACACACAGGTCGACAAAGATGTACGAGGTGCATTCAAGTTCTAAGGCCTCCGATTTTTTTTCTCCGCACTGGAAAGAGATAGAAATATGCGCATTGTTTTAAAATGAGGCCGCGTTCATTGTCAATACGTCCCAGAGATGGCAGCACCATACGGCAGATGGAATTTTGCCGCCAGCGGCGAGAATGAGAACTGTTTTAAATACTTAAAATGGCGACGTTTTCCTTACTTTAACAGCGTGAAATCATTCGTTTTCTGAATTTGCGTGGTGTGAAACCAATTGAAATTTAGCGGCAGTTGAAGGAGACATGTGGTGATGGAGTTATGGATGTGTCGAAAGTGCGTTCGTGGGTGCGACAGTTTAATGAAGGCAGAACATCGTGTGACAACAACCCGAAACAACCTAGGGCTCACACAAGCCGGACTGACGACATGATGGAGAAAATGGAGAGAATTATTTTGGGGGATAGCCGAATGACTGTTGAACAGATCGCCTCCAGAGTTAGCATTTCTTTGGGTTCTGTGCACACAATCCTTCATGACGACCTGAAAATGCGAAAAGTGTCATCCAAGTGGGTGCCACGAATGCTGGCGGACAACCACATGGTTGCCCGTGTGGCATGTTGCCAAGCAATGTTGACACGCATCAACAGCATGAATGAGACTTTCTTTTCGTCGGTTGTGACAATGGATGAGACGTGGATGCCATTTTTGAATCCAGAAACAAATCGCCAGTCAGCTCAATGGAAGCACACAGATTCACCGCCATCGAAAAAATTTAGGATAACCGCCAGTGCAGAAAAAATGATGATGTCCATGCTCTGGGACAGGAAGGGACCAATCCTTACTCATTGCGTTCCAAAGAGCACTACAGTAACAGGTGCATCCTACGAAAATGTTTTGAAGAACAAATTCCTTCCTGCACTGCAACAAAAACGTCAGGGAAGGGCTGCGCATGTGCTGTTTCACCAAGACCCGCACATCGAGCTAACGTTACGAAACAGTTTCTTCGTGATAACAACTTTGAAGAGATTCCTCATGCTCCCTGCTCACCTGACCTGGCTCCTAGTGACTTTTGGCTTATTCCAACAATGAAAGACACTCTACGTGGCCGCACATACACCAGCTGTGCTGCTATTGCCTCAGTGATTTTCCAGTGGTCAAAACAGACTCCTAAAGAAGCCTTCGCAGCTGCCATGGAATCATGGCGTCAGCGTTGTGAAAAATGTGTACGTCTGCAGGGCGATTACGTCGAGAAGTAACGCCAGTTTCATCGATCTAGCACACCTATCAGGGTAGAGGCCAAAGACAGACTCACAAGCAACACGCCGACAACGGCCTCTCAAGCGAAGGTATTTAGGCCACAGCCACTGCCCAGAGGGACTCAGTAGCTAAGTCACTGGCGCACTAACTCGTATTCCAGTTAGCGTCTGTCAGTTCACATCACTGGATACGAGAGCACATAACATCCAGATTTGTATCTATAGCAAGATACTGATATTGTCACCAAGAAGGCTATTATGAGTGAGCTTGAACCACAGCACATGGACTCCATTAAAGTTAGGAATCCAGTACAAGTAAATGAAGAACCATATTAATCCACGTATGCACTGGTGTTGTAGAGAGAGGATACCGGTTACCCGTAACCATCTCCCTTGCTTCCTGGTACAAGACTCCACACAGCCTTTCACCAAAAAATTTGTATGTTGCGAAACAAACTATTTTTGATCACTTACCTAGCGATATAAAAAATTTCAATTATTTTAATGTCTAAAACGTGATGGTTAGGAGTTGATAACTCATATCTGTACATTAAAAAGAAATTCTCCTTAACATTCAGCCTGCAGTCATATTTACAAATTAATGTGTGATGTGAATGAGAATGACTTGTTCTGCATCATTACGATTTGTCGTGCAAAGTGATCCATTGAACATAAACTAACTAACTAACTATGAATATTGAAATGTATACCTTTTCTAGTGTCGCTAACTACTGGTTTAAAAGTTACACCACGACGCAAGTTCTAGCCGACACATGTGATACAAGTTGACTTCAAGTTTTACTTTTAATCTGTTATTATTCGATTTTTTCTTTCCACAAAAAGACAGACATACAACAAATTACAAAATTAAACACTCTAATTATAAAACCCCCTCGTGGAGTTTACCTGAACATGATAACTACTACTCACTGATTCTGTTAATAATATCCATACAACACACACGTGGAACTTGAGTATTAATCATTTTTCACATTACCAGGAATTTGTGATTATAAAATTAGTATTTGCTGTTACAGTTACGTGCTTATAATAATAAAACATCTGTGCCTTATGACCTGAAACTTCACCGAAGAATACACTGAAATATTCCGACTTTTAAAATATATTATAAAATTTACAACAATTTGGTTATTACACTGAAATATTTTGGAAGGCAAGTTCCATCTTGTGGAAGAGCCAGCAACGTGCTTCCCGAAGCAGGCCACTTGCTGCGCAACCAGCGGCAGCTCCCTGAGGTGAGGTAAGGTGAGGTGAGGTGTGATCCAGTCAGCAGTGACAGGGCACCCCACAGCCAGAACACATCGCATTCGAAATTACCAATAAAAATCTGAAAATCAGTATGGGCTAAATTCTTTCCGTTCGCTTAGGATAATTGGTGGGTCTCTGTTTTGGTGCGTAATAATGTCTAGATCCTCCAGTATGTTTATACTCGGTCCATTTGAGGCTCTATGCAACACTTCCACAGTTTCACTTACGCTTCTCCTGTTTTAAGTGCCTCATCAATTCGATAATGTGCAATTTGAGCCCAGTTAGATGGTGACGTAATAGATAAATTTAACTATCAAATCATTTGTAATAAATAGGACAATATTTCATACTGAAGTCAATGGCAGCTTGTTGCCACTCATTCCGATGATTTTGCATCTTTTATTGTATACTGTCACGTGTGTGAGTTTTTGCTGCTCATGAATGTTTATTCTATACACACATAAACTGAAATCACGTGATACAGATCTCTCCGTATATCCAAATTAATGTCAGTCGAGGACATCATACTGAGTCCTATTACCTAAGAAGTCTTCGAACCGCTCACATATCTGCGAGGCTATTCCCTATGATCTTACCTTCGTTAACAGCGTGCAGTGGGGCACAATGACAAACGCTTTCCGGAAATCTAGGAATATTATGTTTGCCTATTGCCATTCGTCCGTCGTTCACAGTATATCATGTGAGAAAAGAGCAGTCTGAGTTTCGCAGCAGGGATGATTCGTGGACGGAAGCTTTCCGTCTCAAGCAAATTTATTAGATTCGAACTAAGATTACGTTCAAGAATTCTGCAGCGAGCCAATGTTAAGTACACCCTATGTGGTGTTTCCCTTCCATGTCTGCATGCATAGCGACTTGACTGTAACAACATGAGTAGGGAACGGGGCATGAGTGATCTGTCAGTCTGATGTGGCCTAGGTTACCTTTCGTTATTCTTCTTCATATGCGATCGCCTTTTTGTTTTGTTCTCGTGCTCCGGCTACTCTGTATCACGGCCGTGCGTGAACTTATTACTCTCGAAATCATCTCCACGCTAGGTGATGCTGTGTGAGTGTCTCACTACTTTCAGCTACTGAGTGACGGATACGTTTTCAACGACATCAGTTGTGAAGACAGAACCAATTATCAATAACTCATAACTTCAAATATATCATTCAATATCTCTGACCACACCAGACTTGAGGTCTAAGATTTACCGTCTTCATTTGTCTTGAGCGTTTAACATTGTAGTATGTCTGTTTTCTCTGGGGTGTTCATGGCACCTTCAAGGGGTGTCACCAAGATATAAAAGTCCCCGTCTAGCAAGTGCTGCCGCACTCACACGTCGCGCCTTTCCCTGCTGTGTTACGTCACTGCATAAGCAACATATGCACAGATCACAGATCGGGGTGCACGCGGTATATTCTTCATACTACATAAAATTCTGCAACATGATTGTCTTCAGTGGAACATACGTCATTCTCACATATGTTATTCTCACGAATAACCCACATTACAGTAATCCTTCTTACACACAGGAGTCACCTGCACTTTTTTCCAATCGTTTGGGACTTTGCACTCGGCGTGAGATTCACAATAAATGCAAACAAAGCAATTGTAAGATGGCAAGAACTATGCCCCTTACATGAAGTCATTAAAGATCACCGAACTCACGTTGAGCGAACAGTAGGGCTGAACAAAAATGACTGACAAGGGACAATGTATCTTGTAGAGGGTATGGACGTACTGGAATAATTAATGTTGGATGATGGTTTTAAAGTAATTAACGTGATATGAAAACTTTGTGGAAACGCATCGATTTACTGGAGGATAGTTTATCCCAGAGAAGTATTAGTCAGAGTTGATCGTGACTGGGTGGCAGCACACGGCTGGGGAGCGGCGAAGGGAAGCGACAATAGGCAGCTTTTTTTTTTTTTTTTCTTTTTTGGGTCATCCGTCTACTGACTGGTTTGATGCGGCCCGCCACTAATTCCTCCCCTGTGCTAACCTCTTCATCTCAGAGTAGCACTTGCAACCTACGTCCTCAATTATTTGCTTGACGTATTCCAATCTCTGTCTTCCTCTACAGTTTTTGCCCTCCACATCTCCCTCTAGTACCATGGAAGTCATTCCCTCGTGTCTTAGCAGATGTCCTATCATCCTGTCCCTTCTCCTTATCAGTGTTTTCCACATATTCCTTTCCTCTCCGATTCTGCGTAGCACCTCCTCATTCCTTACCTTATCAGTCCACCTAATTTTCAACATTCGTCTATAGCACCACATCTCAAATGCTTCGATTCTCTTCTGTTCCGGTTTTCCCACAGTCCATGTTTCACTACCATACAATGCTGTACTCCAGACGTACATCCTCAGAAATTTCTTCCTCAAATTGAGGCCGGTATTTGATATTAGTAGACTTGTCTTGGCCAGAAATGCCTTTTTTGCCATAGCGAGTCTGCTTTTGATGTCCTCCTTGCTCCGACCGTCATTGGTTATTTTCCTGCCTAGGTAGCAGAATTCCTTATTTTCATTGACTTCGTAACCATCAATCCTGATGTTAAGTTTCTCGCTGTTCTCATTTCTCTTACTTCTCATTACCTTCATCTTTCTCCGATTTATTCTCAAATCATACTGTGTACTTATTAGACAGTTCATTCCGTTCAGCAGATCATTTAATTCTTTTTCACTTTCACTCAGGATAGCAATGTCATCAGCGAATCGTATCATTGATATCCTTTCACCTTGTATTTTAATTCCACTCCTGAACCTTTCTTTTATTTCCATCATTGCTTCCTCGATGTACAGATTGAAGAGTAGGGGCGAAAGGCTACAGCCTTGTCTTACTCCCTTCTTAATATGAGCACTTCGTTCTTGATCGTCCACTCTTATTATTCCCTCTTGGTTGTTGCACATATTGTATATGACCCGTCTCTCCCTATAGCTTACCCCTACTTTTTTCAGGCAGCTTAGGGCTGCTCAAACTCTGAGAAAGTGGTAACAGGGCACAGCCTCCCGCTGCCTTAAGATGAGTGTCAGAAAGTTAGTGGCTGACTCCATGCTGGTGCACCAGGAAGCAGACGGAGAACTTGTATCCCTGTTGATAAATGTCTGTCGTCCTGTTTTCAGTGAAACGTGCGAGAAAGCCATGCAAAACTACGGTGGGGCGGTCAAAAGAGGCGGAAATGTGTGTGTTTGTGATTATAGCAACTTCATGCTGAATTCACGGTCTGCTGAGTCTGAAGTAAATCAGGTGAAGAGCAACATAATGAAATACGCCAGTCTCCGATGGGAACTTAGGACCAAGGAATTTGAAGCACTCTCCTGGGAGTCAGAATTTTGAAAAAAAATTGGTGTTTTATATATATGCTAACGTTGATGGGTGGCCTGGGAGGAGCTAAATAGCAGAAGTTGAGAGGAAGGGAAATTTTGTGGGAATTTGTTCTCTTCCCAGAGCAGGCATTGGTCGGAACTGGGAAGAGACGTATAATTAACGCGACCTGCACTGCAATTGGCGTAAGTGATTTTGCTAGAGAGGAAATCGAGGCGAAGAGTGGATTGGCAGAAGTCTCCGTAGAGGTCTTCCATTCCCAGCTTGCCTAGAGTGCGGACGTGGCGTTCTTTACTCAGCTTGCCTGAGAGAGAGTGAGCATCTCTGCAGTTTATGACTTAGCAAACAGAACGATTGAGCTTGGAGATAGAAAGTTTTCATTCAGATATGTACTGAGCAAGATAGCTAGGAGTGAATAGACGAGTGCAGCCTTGCAGCACCACGAGCCCGGCCGACATCCACACAACGACGTCGCCCCGCTACGATGAATTCCGAGATATAGCGCCCACTCTGGTTTGAGTTAGGCCACTGATTAATTTGTTGGATCATGCCGGCAAAGGTTCCACGAGGGTTTCATGGGGCGTGTATTGTAGAATTCTTCTCGCACTTCACGTTACGCCTAGGTCAGTCGATAGGAATTAATTTTGATTTATCGGGGTTTTACTCCATGTAAACGCAATTTATTTCCACTGCCAGTTAGGAGAGTCATGTAATGTGATGATTGAAAGTCGTGAGTTAAAATAAATTTGTGCTAATTGACTGCATATGTTTTCAATCAAGTAGTTGAAATCCCAAGTCACTTTCTTAATCAATTTTATGTTCAACATTTGCATCTGGTGTTCAATAGCTGAATATAACATCAATTTGCACCCCTTTTTAATTAAAGTGGATGAATTCAGAATGAATTAATGTCACCACCGCCACTACAGTTCAATCAGGAGTCACAGGGCCTTATTACTTTCTTTGCATTATCGGATATTGTGGCAGTTTTACACTCTCTGTTGATCTGTTAGTCAATTAGCTGAGGTGAACACACGGCAAAACCAGATAAGTGATGGGTGGGGTGTTACACGGGCAGTGCCATAGAGTACTCTTTGCGTAATTCTGATTCCATCCTGACCTGTAAACTTCAACTCTTTCAGTTACCTCTGTACAGCACGCCTATAATTTCCTGCAAACGGAAGTCTGTACGAGCAAACGACGCTACGTTTGTACGATCCTCCTGCGTGAACGATTTCTAAAATGCGGAATTTTAAACTATAAATTTACTTTTGCTGTCAACGACTGACTGCATAGAAGGCTTTCGACACGTTTGGCGATTTTACGTAGGTCCATAATTTTCGCACGTTCTCGGCTAGATCGTTTCGGGTGATCTTTGCCTGTCATCATTTCTGCGTCCTCTTCTGAAATGATAGTGCAGCAGTCCTTTCTTCTACAGCATTTCAAACTTCATTATTAAACGTCGGTGGTCTTTTCCGTCTTTAATTCACTTACTCTGTACTTACTTCTCCAGTCACAGTTTTACATTGTTTACTATGCATTTAAAGTTTACCTATAATTCTTGTGCTTCATCACACTGGAACTAAATTACACTACTGGCGCCGGCCAGAGTGGCCGAGAGATTCTAGGCGCTATAGTATGGAACCGGGTGACCGCTATGGTCGCAGATTCGAATCCTGCCTCGGACATGGATGTGTGTGATGTCCTTAGATTAGTTAGGTTTAAGTAGTTGTAAGTTATAGGGGACTCATGACCTCAGAGTTACGTCCCATAGTGCTCAGAGCCATATGAACCATTTGAACACTACTGGCCATCAAAATTGCTACACCAAGAAGAAATGCAGATGATAAACAGGTATTCATTTGACAAGTATATTATACTAGAACTGACATGTGATTACATTTTCACGCAATTTGGGTGCATAGATCCTGAGACATCAGTACCGAGAACAACCACCTCTGGCCGTAATAACGGCCTTGATACGCCTGGGCATTGAGTCAAACAGAGCTTGGATGGCGTATACAGTTACAGCTGCCCATGCAGCTTCCACACGATACCACAGTTGATGAACAGTAGTGATGGCGTATTGTGGCAAGCCAGTTGCTCGGCCACCATTGACCAGACGTTTCAGTTGGTGAGAGATCTGGAGAATGTGCTGGCCAGGGCAGCAGTCGAATATTTTCTGTATCCAGAAAGGCCCGTACAGGACCTGCAACACGCGGTCGTGCATTATCCTGCTGAAATGTAGGGTTTCGCAGGGATCGAATGAAGGGTAGAGCCACGGGTTGTAACACATCTGAAATGTAACGTCCGCTGTGCAAAGCAGCGTCAATGCGAACAAGAGGTGACCGAGACGTGTAACGAATGGCACCCCATACCATCACGCCGGGTAATAAGCCAGTATGGCGATGAGGAATACACACTTCCAATGTGTGTTCACCGCAATGTCGAAAAACACGGATGCGTCCATCATGATGCTGTAAACAGAAACCGGATTAGTGCGAAAAAATGACGTTTTGACATTCGTACACCCAGGTTCGTCGTTGAGAACACCATCGCAGGCGCTCCTGTCTGTAATGCAGCGTCAAGGGTAACCGCAGCCATGGTCACCAAGCATGGTCCATGCTACGCATACGTCGTCGAACTGTTCGTGCAAATGGTTATTGTCTTGCAAACGTCCCCATCCTTTGACTCAGGGATCGAGACGTCGCTACACGATCCGATAGAGACATACGGGTAAGATGCCTATCATCTCTACTGCTAGTGATACGAGACCATAGGGATCCAGCATGGCGTTCCGTATTACCCTCCTGAACCCACCGATTCCATATTCTGCTAACAGTCATTGGATTTCGACGAACGCGAGCACCGATGTCGCGATACGATAAACGCAGTCGCGATAGGCTACAATCCGACATTTATCAAAGACGAAACGTGATCTTACGCATTCCTCCTCCTAACACGAGGCATCACAACAACGTTTCACCAGGCAACGCCGGTCAACTGCTGTTTATGAGAAATCGGTTTTAAACTTTCCCCATTTCAGTACGTTGTAGGGGTCGCCACCAGCGCCAACCTTGTGTGAACGCTCTGAAATGCTAATCATTTGTATATCACAGCATCTTCCTCGTGTAGGTTAAATTTGGCGTCTGTAGCACGTCATCTTCATGGTGTAGCAATTTTTATGGCCAGTAGTGTATAATTTAAGCGGTTGATTTACTTGCTTAAGTATCTCCCATCAACTTGTCATTAATAATAAAAAATATTATTTGTATTCTGTTTTCAGCCTTTCTAATTATATCTTCAGCTGCAAACAACAGACAATTTATTCTTAATGTTTCAAGTCATCTTGTTTGATAACAGATACTCATTATGGTCGATTAATTACGTAAATCCTTGCAAACAAGGAAAGTGTATAACACGTATTTAATCCGGCATACTGTTTGATAACTGAGAACGATTATAACAGACTATAAAAAAACAGCACACTGTAATATCAGGTGACGTTGACCGACCGTAAGAGATTGTATGTAAGCCGGCTGTCCCTCCTAACAGTATTAGTGCATTTCCTCCCATACTTCGGCAGATATTTGCAACTTCGTTTTTACAGTGTTTAGGCGGAGTAAGCGATGGGCAGTGTCGACGGTAGCGGTCGGTTTGTTTCCCGTTACAAGCAAAATCCGCGAGGTAGAGTGGTCCCCAATTAGTCTATTGCGATATGTTTTTTTTTTTTTCAGTATGAATCTAAAAGAGCAGTCAAACACGATGGATAACCGACACTACAGCACCGACTGTTCAATGCTGCTTGATGGTGGTAGCAACCGACTTCGGCCAAGGTAGAACTGTCGTTGCTGAAATACTGGTATTTATTCGCGTATTGCGGTCCCTATTAATATATATCTATGAAAGAAATATCGAACTAGAATAATTTAGGACCGCACTATTGACAGAGCACGCAAAAATCCGCTTCAAAAAACATTTTCTTTGTAGCAGGAAAACAGACTGACTCTTTCCGCCAAAGCTGTGCTCTTGATGAGCAGTGTTTTTTTTTTTTTTTTTTTTTTTTTTTTTTACGCTGACACCAGCTACACATTACAGAGACTTAAAGTATGAACAAATTACCGCTAGCCAGTCAAGTCGCCCATATATATATATATATATATATATATATATATATATATATATATATATATATATGAAGAGAGCGTTGGATCCGGTGCACGAAAGGGTGAACCGGATACGGATCACTGAGGCTCTGGATGGCGCTCAGAGAATCTGAGCAGATGACATAAGCAGAATGTCGGTGGCGGCAGACGTAAAGAACAGCCAGGTACAGGGCAAAGAGCTCAGTTGTGAAGACCGAACAATGGCCATGTAGCCGGTATTTGAAACTTTGTGCCCCGACAATGAAAGAACACCCGACCCCGTCATTGGTCTTAGAGCCATCTGTATAAATGAAGGTCATATTAATGAACTTCGAACGAAGTTCGACAAAACGGGAGTGGTATACTGAACCGGGGGTAACCTCCTTTGGGAGTGAGTAGAGGTCAAGGTGAACGCGAACCTGAGCCTGGAGCCAAGTTGGCGTGTGGCTCTCGCCCACTCTAAAGGTTGCAGGGAGTGAAAAATCAAGGTGTTGAAGGAGGCGACGAAAGCGAACTCCAGGGGGTAGCAGGGCAGAGACATACAACCCGTATTGAAGGTCGAGAGAGTCGTCAAAAAAGGAACGATACGATGGGTGGTCGGGCATTGACAGAAGCCGACAGGCGTAACGACAAAGCAGTATATCGCGCCGGTAGGTGAGTGGCAATTCACCGGCTTCAGCACGAAGTCTCTCGACGGGACTAGTATAAAACGCTGCGATCGCAAGACGTAAACCCCGATGTTGTATGGAGTTGAGGCGGCGTAAGATGGACGGCCGTGCAGAGGAGTATACAAAGCACCCATAATCCAGCTTGGAGCGGACGATCGACCGATATAGGCGAAGTAGGACGGTTCGATCCGCTCCCCACGACGTGCCACTGAGAACACGAAGGACATTTAGAGAACGGGTACAACGGGCAGCCAAATAGGACACATGTGGAGACCAACTAAGTTTCTTGTCAAACGTAAGACCTAAAAATTTTGTTGTCTCCTCGAATGGGAGTGCAACGGGGCCGAGTCGTAAGGACGGTGGGAGAAACTCTTTGTAGCGCCAGAAGTTAATACAGACCGTTTTCTCGGCAGAAAAACGGAAGCCATTGGCGACACTCCAGGAGTAAAGACGGTCAAGAGAATGCTGAAGACAGCTCTCCAGGAAACATGTACGCTGCGCGTTGCAACAGATGGTAAAATCGCCCACGAAAAGGGAGCCTGATACATCATCTGGGAGGCAATCCATTATTGGATTGATCGCTATGGCGAAGAGAGTGACGCTCAAAACGGAGCCCTGTGGCACCCCATTTTCCTGGCGAAAGGTGTTTGACAGGACAGAACCCACACGTACCCTGAACTGTCGATCCATTAAAAAGGAACGAATAAAAAGAGGGAGGCGACCGCGAAAGCCCCATGTATGGATGGTGCGGAGAATGCCCGCCCTCCAACAGGTGTCGTAAGCCTTCTCCAAATCAAAGAACACAGCCGCGGTAAGGCGCTTCCGCAAGAATTTATTGATAATGAAGGTCGACAAGGTAACCAGATGGTCAACAGCAGAGCGGCGCCTACGAAATCCACATTGTACATTGGTAAGTAGGCGTCGAGATTCGAGCAGCCAAACCAAACGAGAGTTAACCATTCGCTCCATCACCTTACGCACACAGCTGGTAAGCGAGATGGGTCGATAACTGGAAGGCAAGTGCTTGTCCTTCCCCGGCTTAGGAATCGGTACAACAATAGACTCGCGCCAGCTAGCGGGAACATGTCCCTCAATCCAGATGCCATTGTAAGTACGAAGAAGGAAACCTTTACGCGCAGGAGAAAGGTTCTTCAGCATCTGAATATGAATAGAATCGGGCCATGGAGCGGAGGACCGTGACCGGGCAAGTGCAATTTCGAGTTCCCGCATGGTGAATGGGGCATTGTAGTTTTCACAATTTGAGGAGTGGAAATTAGGTGGCCGAGACTCCTATGCCTGTTTTCGGGAGAGAAAGGCAGGGTGGTTATGAGTGGAGCTCGAAACCTCTGCGAAAAAGCGGCCGAAGGCAGTGGAGACATCCTCAGAGGCCACAAGGACGTCATTCGCGACCGTCAAGCCAGAAACTGGTGAGTCGACCTTAATGCCAGATAGCCGGCGCAGGCTACCCCAGACAACAGAGGAAGGAGTAAAACTGTAGGGTGGCGTTTAAAGGTGCGTAAAGCACGTCGACGAGCACGTAAGGCGTCTCTACATGCTGCGGTCCACCAGGGGACCGGTACGCGGCGTGGAGAAGAAGTAGTGTGAGGGATGGAATATTCAGCAGCAGTGAGAATGACTTCCGTGAGGTGTGCGGCCTGACTATCGCAGCTTGTGAAGGTTTGATCCTGAAAGGTAGCCCTGGAAGTGAAGAGCCCCCAGTCTGCTTTGGAGATGTTCCAACTAGTTGAGCACGGAGAGGGTGTATGATGCAGGAGATGGATAACACATGGGAAGTGGTCGCTCGAATATGTATTAGAAAGCGCATACCACTCAAACCGGCGTGCAAGTTGGGTAGTACATACAGAGAGGTGTAAATGGGAATAGGTGTGAGAGGTGTCTGAAAGTAGGGGCGCCAGTATTGAGGCAGACAAGATTGAGCTGGTTGCAAACGTCTGTTAACAGGGAGCCCCTCGGACAGGATGCTGGAGAGCCCCAAAGAGGATGGTGAGCATTGAAGTCTCCAGTTAACAAAAATGGTGCAGGGAGCTGAGCAATAATTTGCAGCATGTCTGCCCTGGTAACGGCAGACGACGATGGAGTGTAAACGGTACAGATGGAAAATGTAAAAGTGGGGAGAGTAATGCGGACGGTAACTGCCTGCAGGCCGGTGTGCAATGTGATGGGATCATAGTAGATATCATCCCGGACCAGCAACATAACCCCTCCATGAGCCGGAATACCTGCCACAGGGGGTAAGTCAAAAAGCACAGAGGTGTAGTGTGCCAAGGCAATTTGATCGCATGGGCGTAGCTTTATTTCCTGGAGGGCTACGACGAGCGGACGGTGCCAGCGGAGCAGCAATTTCAAGTCCTCTCGGTTGGAACGAATGCTGCGAATATTCCAGTGAATAAGTGCCATCGAGAGAGGAAGAAGATGCAAGAAGGGGTCACCTCGAAGGCCGCTGAGGGCCCGGCTTCGAGCGAGCACTGCCGCTGCTAGCAGGAGGCGGACAGTCATCGTCCATTTGTTCTATAGGTTCATTGGCCATGTTGTGAAGATGGCGGGAGGGGGAGCTTCCTCCGCTGGTGAACAGCCAGATGTACGGCTACCAGCGGTGCGGCCAGGCGAAACGGATGAGGGCCTGGGGCGGCAACCGCTGGTTGGCGCAGGAGGAGAAATGCGCTTTGGCGGGGAAGGAGAATTGTGCTTCCTATGAGCCTTCTTGGAAGGTCGTTTTGTGGAAGGATTGGTCGATGGCTGAGGGTTCGAGGTACGTAGAAGGCCTGCACGAGACGGTTCCTTCTTGAAGGCCTGTGCTTCTGACTTCTGGGTCTTCGTCCTGGCAGAAGCTGATACAGGTGCTTGTGTCGGAGGGGCGACGGGAGGAAGAGGACACGTCGGCCGGGCGATCTTAGCACTGGCCGAACGGACGACCGTAGTGCTGAAGGTCAGATCGCATGTCTGCGTCGCCACCTCCCTGGTAGTTCGAGGAGAGGCGAGGACAGTACTGTACTTCCCCGCTGGGAGCAACGTGGGCTTCCTACTAGCGAATAGCTTGCGAGCAGCCGAGGTGGAGACTTTCTCTTTGACCCGAATTTCTTGGATACAGTGTTCTTCCTTGTAGATGGGACAGTCGCGGGAGGACGCTGCATGGTCACCGTGACAGTTCACACAACGAGGAGACGGAGGTGGACAGTCACCCTCATGGGCATCCCTGCCACAAGTCACACATGTAGCCACATTGGAACAAGACTGGCGAGTGTGATTAAAACGCTGACACTGGTAGCAGCGCGTAGGTGTCGGGACATAGGGGCGAACAGAAATAACCTCGTAGCCCGCTTTGATGCGCGACGGCAGCTGAACACTATCAAAGGTCAAGAAAAGTGTCTGGGTCGGTACAAGGTCATTGTTGACCTTTTTCATGACCCTATGGACAGCCGTCACGCCCTGCTCAGCGAGGAAAGACTGAATCTCCTCGTCAGTCAATCCGTCGAGTGATCTAGTACAGACCACACCACGAGACGAATTTAAAGTGCGGTGAGCCTCCACTCGGACAGGGAACGTGTACAGGAGTGTGGCCCGAAGCAGTTTTTGTGCCTGAATGGCGCTCTCAGTTTCTAGTAACAAGGTACCATTACGCAACCTGGTACAAGACTTGACAGATCCGACTATGGCATGTACGCCCTTCTGGATAACGAAAGGGTTGACAGAGGAAAAATCCTTTCCGTGCTCAGATCGAGAAACTACGAGGAACTGTGGGGCAGGCGGTAGTACTTTTGTCACTGGTGGCTGGTCAAGTTTCCGTTTGTGGGCAGAAGTCGAGAGAGAAGAAGAAGAGAAATCCATTGCGGAGGAATCCCCCATGATTGCCAGCGTCTCCGATGGCGCGCTCCTTCCTTGTGGGGACCCTCTCAGAGGGCACTCCCGCCTTAGGTGATTGTTCAAACCTCAGGTCACACCTCCCGAGAAACGGGCGGAGGGACCAATCGGCATGGTCGGAAGGTGTCAGCTCAGGCAATCACCGCTCCCTGGGCCTGGCCTTTACCAGGGGGTACGTGCGTGCCTTACTTGTCTACCCAGGGCGGGGAATTACGCGTTACCCCCGTCGCCGGATACGTGTGCGAACGCGTGGGTCGGCCTTCAGGCACGCACAGGGAGGAAGGAAGAAGAGGAAAAAGAAAGGAGAGAGGGAAAGAAAGGACAGACTGTCTCAAACGCCGAAGCGGAGACCAGAGAAGGAGAAGAAGGCAAGGAGAAGAAGGCAAGGAGAAGAATAAGTAAGACAGTGAGATGGAGAAAAACAAAAAAAGGAACCAACCAAAGGGAGGAAGAAACCAGAAGAAGTGAAACACCAAAATGAACTCAAATATAGGTCGTGAATCCGTCCGTCTCCGGACGCAGGCGCTAACTACCCCCTTGAGGGGGAGGGACTCCTTTTAGTCGCCTCTTACGACAGGCAGGAATACCGCGGGTCTATTCTAACCCCCGAACCCTCAGGGGGGACACAGACCGCTGTGTGGAACTATGAATAAAATTCAATGAACAAAGTTAGGTAACTGAATATCATCAGTTTCATACAATTTCAATGATGTAAGCAGAGCATGCCAGGAATGTTCTCAGGATGAATGAGTGTTTCCTATTACTTACTTCTTTTCAGTAGGGCCCGCAGCATAGAATACGTCGTAATATGACATTTTGTAATGAATAATTCCAGGTAATCTGCAAACGCTTTTATTAGTAATCCTTCTACTTTACTACAAGCTTGTTTCGGCTATAGTGCCAATCCCAAGTGAACCTGTAGATGTTACAATTGGTGAGTTTACTTACGTTTGTAAAAGTTGTACAGAAAGGTCAGTTTACATACAAACCTACATCTAGTTGGAATATTTGACCATATTGCATCAGTGAGTAAACTGTCGACTGTCTATTTGTTGTTAAACCGCTAGAATCATGTAAGTGTTGTTTATGTAGTATGATTTTGGGAAATACTTTGACAGCTGGGATGACAGCTTATTCCCACTGATGCTTTATGTTAACAATGCAATCTTTGCTAGTCACGATGTTAGTTGGGATTCATTGCTTTTATAATTTTGTTGTCACATGTATCTATAGATACCTTTGGTTTTTGGTTTACTGTCATTTTTGTCTGTGTTTGTTCCCTTAAAGGTCAATAAAAATTTCTGAAGAGTTTCTGTGTTTGAAATCGATTTGTTCATTAAGGATATCGTTTGGATAATTTTGCGTCTATAATTTTCTGATTCTTCCAAGATGTACAGTCATGTTCAAAAGTATCCGAATGACCTACTTTGCATTTCGCCTGATTCCCATGCAACCCACATAAAACAGCTGTCTAGCAGGTCCTCTAATCGCTCCTTGGTACAGTCGTTTGACTATTGAAAATGGTTCCAACAAGTCACTACTAAAAACACTGCTGTGTATCGGAATAACTCAACAATTAAAGTAATACCATGATACTAAAAATATCAGGGAACACCTCATCACAAGATAAGACTGAAGGCTTGTAAGCTCACATTTATTGCAATAAATGACATACCTGAAATGTTAGCACTCTCATTATTACGTCAGATAGGTAATGCACGCAGTAAGTTCGTCGTATTCATGATTTCCTCTTCAAAGTTTGTTATTTACCACAAAATGTCATTAAAAATTTACGTTATACACGAGCAGCTAGTTGAGAATATGCATGAACTTCATATGACACGACGAACCGCCTTGTTCTGCGTATGGATTTAAACCCAGGTCATGCAGGCTAAGATTTCGTGGCTGACGGAAATCAATAGTCATTCCTGACTAGGCATAAAGAGAGTGATATACGTCATTTTTGGACAGTATCAGTTAGCAAATATCAACTTTAAATTACATAACGTAAACATTTTTAACGGACGCGAATTCCTACCCAACATCTATTGTCCCTGTTAACGAACTACGAGAGATGTTAAATATTGCTACTTCACAAGTAACTTACTTGAAATGCAGTGAGGTAAAGCTTTGTGTTGGACAGGGATTCGAACCCAGAACCTAATCGGATTGTTATCGAAGCACAATCAACTTTTACATATCGGATTTTCTCGGCAGTAGCTACATGTATTAACTGAAATGACGAGACGAAACATTAATTTTTACTTCGCAGGTCTCCAACCAGGAACGTATCGCTGTTATATTCTAGAGAAAATGAACGTTAAGTATGGGTTTGTTGCACTAGCTGCGACATGTGGGCACGTTTGAACTAGAAATAATATGACGAAGAGTTCAATGCTAACTGAGAATCGAACCCCAAACATATCGTTGTTGACTACACAAAAAAGACGACAGTAGCTCGGAATAACATCCTTGAACTTACAGTGATCTTGCAAATAGTTCTGTGTCTGACTGAGAGTCAAAAACGTCAGATATCGTTAGTGTTGACAACGAATGGAAATGCATTAAAAATAAAAATTATTATCCACCAGCAGATAGGCGTTCTCATGTTAGAGCTTGATAATACATAGTGAAAACTTTAGTGATGGGCCAGGATTCCAACCCATTCATGTGCAATATGTGGAGATGTTGAGGAATCTGCAGTTTTGAACAAACAACAAGTTGTAATTGAGCTGTATTGTCACGAAGGGATCAAATTCCACGTTAAGGGCGGTCTGAGTTGCATTCCCAGTTCAGAACCAATTTTATCGACATACAGAAGCTCAAATAAAACATGGAATAAGTGTCCTGCGATTATACACAAGGTTTGTTTCGTCACTAGAAATAAATAACTAGTATAATAAAGGTTACTGATGATAGAGTTTCTACATGTCGCCACTCCTTACTTTATTGTGGTTCCACCTAACGTCCACTTGGTAGAGAAGGAATATCATGATTAATGTGATTTTCAGACAACAATGCCATTATACCTTCTTCACTTCGCGTAGCCAGAAGAGAATAGAATCTGCCCATCCCTATCAAAAAACATCGGCAGAAGTTGGAATCGAACCAACACCAGCATCATATGAAGCTGTCATCAGTCCAACAGATCACCAAACCCTCATCTCTACGATTCATTTCTCTATCATAACACCGTTGCGGCACACAAGATGAAAATTCTGACACACAGGCTCCCTGTAGTGGTTTGCAGGATGTTCAGTACATTCATCTACTTGGTTGACCGAATCGCCATGAACTAGCTGCCTTGGCTACCCAGTACATACATGTGAATTTATTTTGTAATCACCGAAATAAAATAACGTAACTGCCACCTACACAGAACTGCCAACAGTGTAGGATGCAGAAATTTAAATAGGAAGTGTTCCTTTCCATGTGAGCTACTCTATTGTGCTATCTGTTTGTTGCAAGTGTTTTGCAGTGCAAAGGAAATGCTGTAACTGTCTGTCTCTTAGAAGTCTAGATCCGGCCATATGCATTATCTCACAGCACTGAGGAATGCGGAAGTTCTGAAGGAACTGTTGTTCACTTCCAGAGCTGCTGCAGTTATGTCCCAGCTAGTAGTGTAGCGGTAAGCGTTGCGCAGTATTGATAAGACGTTGCGTGTTCTATTACATTCGCTGCTACATTTTTTTTAAAACGCAATTCTGCTGCTCGACTATGTTATCTATTTAATGAAACTTTGAACATAATTCTCTTCACTTCTCAACCCAAAACAGTCGCATGTGGAAAAAGGCTAACTTCTGCGTCATTTTGTTCTTTTCAGGTTTAATAGACGGCCAGGCAGCAGATGCGTCTCGAAGCTTTTGTATTATGTATGTGGAGATCGCATCGTGCCAAAATAGTCAGAAAAGTATTTTGTAAATTAGCTGTCGTCTGATAATGGCATTTTATTCTTCTTCAAACCTTGTTTGACCGCTTTAACTCAGAACAAGTCTTCTATATACATGTATTCAATAAAGTGCATGTGCATTGAGGGACTGTTACAGATAACGTGAGAGAATTTCCATATATCGTTTATGATTAATTTGTCTCTCATGTTTAGTATTGTTTTAACAACACTAAAAGAAACCTTACGAAAATGTGCACTGTATTGTAAGTAACGAAATATTACTACCCACGATAACCTTACGACGAAAGTCTGTTTTAACAAAACTGAGTATCTGTACACAAGCGTGCCTGTATCTGCACAAATTAGTAAAATACTACTCACTTAGATTTCGATTGGGTCGGTGTTTAAATGGTATGCTGTGTCATACTCAACAGGTATGCAAATGTGGCATTTTACAAACAAAGTTGCGTGTTCCTAGAAACCCAAAATTTGCTAGTCAGCAGCGGAAAGAGGCGTTACCTGTTGTGCAGTATTGTAAGTTTTTCACCATTGCACATGAGCTAAAAGTATTTTCTTACTATTTACTTATCGATGTTTGATCTGACTGCTTGCAGCTCTTCCAGAGAAGGGATAGAAACGTTACATTCAGCGTGTCTTGAACCGCGAACCATAATAGTCGCTTTTCCACAGGTCAGCACGTCAACACAAAGCTAGCGGATAGATACCGTTTGCGCCTTCCTCTTACGAGGCCATTAGTGGCTAGAACTCGTAAACCGCTATTTACAGTACGAGATTAGTTGCGATTTCCACGTTCAATGACTTTGCTGGGCTGAAAACCATAAATTTACAATCTTCTGTTATACCTCTGGCGATAAAAACTCAGATTATTCAATGGAAATGACCGGAGAAATCAAGTGAGCTTCGAGGCTTAATTTCGTACACACCAGGAAGTAACTCCTCGATCATAGAGTTGCCAAACATACCTTGCGTTGTTGTGAAATCTCAGTTACATTGCCAGTAGGAAGAAGACGAACCGATGTGATCCTACAGGTGACTGGGAAGTGACCATAGCTGGCGCCTCAAAGACGCGGCTGCTACCGCCTGGAATATCTAATGCGTCTGTTTCGCATTTCTGTAACTAGGTTTAGGAACTGGAGCTTAATTACTAATAATACTCAGAACTGACTCTTACTAAGCATCATAAATCAGTAATTCTCAGCCGGCCGGAGTGACTGAGCGGTTCTAGGCGCTACAGTCTGGAATTCGTTCCTACCTCGGGCATGGATGTGTGTAATGTCCTTAGGTTAGTTAGGTTTAAGTAGTTCTAAGTGCTAGGGGACTGATGACCTCAGCAGTTAAGTCCCATAGTGCTCAGAGCCATTTGAACCATTTGAAGTAATTCTCATAGTTGTTTTTATATTTCTTTTGTAACTGTAATCAAAACTAAGAAAATCGTTCACGGACGTTTTCGTGCCTCGCCGATAGTCGAGCATAACAAACAAATAAAAATAAAAAGCGAATGTGTGAGAGAGAAATAAACGATGACAGTTTTTGTAATAAACAGAGGCTCCTATCAAGACACTTTCATCGCTGTTAACTAACCACGAAAGATGTCTGATATAGCTCTATTCAGAAGTAACAAAGTGTGTATGCATTTAAAGATGAAGCGCATGATGTGAAGTTCTGCGACGTAATCGGATTATTAAGTAACTAAAATCAAATGTTACCTATCGGTTTTTCTTGCCAGCTGCTAGATGTTTGAATCTAAAATAAGGACAGAAATCTTTGTGGCTGAGCGACAATCGAACCGCACTCCTATCGTTCTTCTTTATTGTCCACGAATATTGCTTAAGTATCAATTGCTTTCTCACCAACAGTAAGATGTGTGCGTGTTTGTCCAGAAATTGTTGACAAAATGAACAGACATTAAAAATGCACGTTAATTTTCAGTAGCAGGCCCGTGTGCACGTGACAGGGCTTAAAATGAAATTATGAATATTTTTGTACTGGATCAGGATTCGGACCCACATATTTACCTTTGGAGGAGATCTAGAGAAGACTACAGTCTTGGGAAAAGGAACGAAATGATTGAACTATACTGTTCCGAGAGATTCAGATCCTCGAAAGAGGAGATACGAATTCGAATCACAGTCCAGCACCAAATGTTTCAACGTCTCTACTTCAATCAAGTACAAGTAAAATAAGAGCCCTGTTCCTTTAGACGGCTATCAGTTCATCAAATAAAGTAAAATTTTCTAATGTAAGTAGGTTTACTGGTGACAGTATTTCTATTTACCCTGACTTCCACCTATGTCATTTTCCAACGTAAACCGGATCTGCCCAGTTTGGAATGAAGGAACGTGACGTTTAATGCGGAATCTGGATTATAACAGCTTTCTCTTGAAGTTACGACAGATAAAGTAAATCTGTTTGTGACTCTTAAAAGTAAATGCCTGAACCCATGCTTTGCACTTGTGATAGTTCGTTCCACCAGACCATTGTGGCCACATTTCCCAGCCCCTGGAGTGTGCTGTAATGGATGATGTGCTTAGTTTACAAAACTAGTCACGGTGGAAAAAAACGCGAGTTTACTAAATGGTTAAGTAGAAGCAAGCTTCTGACGTGGAGATTATGCTATTCACGTGTCAGCAGGATGTAGAGACTCGTCTAGGCGTCATAGCCTATATTTGAAACTATTTGGAAATTTTCAGTAATTCAAGAAATTTCTTAGTTCGAGAAAACCCACTGTGAAGTATGAAGTTACCGGATAATTCGATTATCACCGTCATTATTACTATCATTTTCTTCATACCGCCGCTGGAACACATGTTCTTTAAGATCATTTAAGCCTTTTTGGTCATTATAGAAGTAGTTGCCCAAGAACAAGTTCTTTCCCTGTCGACGGAATCCTTTTCATGTTAATATCAAACATCAGCCATTAGTCGTAGATCACATTAAAACTAAAGTAATTGATGAAGGCTTTACTTGATAACGAAAACGCGCTGCCTTTCTTCATTTACTTGTGCCTAGAAATGGCTGTCGAGTACTGCCAAACCAAAAGCCGAGGGATCTTACTGCCTTCCGATATACGTCGCTGTCGGTTCTTCCATATGATTTGGTCGACGTGACCTGTTTCAAGTTGTGTATTGCAGAGAATATTTTAGAAAACCAATTGTTTTCCTTTGCAATAAACAGAAAGATTTTCATACTAAGCTATCCAAGTACAAGATTTACGCAATATTACTTCAAATCTAATACTCGCTTCCATAATGTAAGGAAAGTATTTCACAGTTGCAAAACCCGCATACGACTCACTGTCCTTACACTTCGTCGCTGATCATAAATTCTAGCTCAGAGTGACGCCAGTTTAAGTAACCTAATGTAGCGAAGACTGTTTGTCAGTGCTCTTTCTCACCGGAAAATATGCAATTCACTCATGGGGCTCCATAAGTACACTGTAACAGTAATTTCTGTGTGTATGCAACGCATACGGATTGTAAAATTTAGTGGTGCTCTCTGTTCCACTTCTGTGTACAATATGCCTGACCTAAACGGGCCCTTTATCAGTACAGGCCTTGGGCGGTGCAACATCATATTGACAACAGTAATGTGCTTATACTGACAATCTCATTGTTCGTCTTACCCGATTTTGTTCTTCGAGTGGTACACATTTCGTCCCCCTTTCCCTTCTGTGAAATTCGACAGTAAGCTTTTTGCCTCAGAACCAGCGAAATGCGGCACAGTACGGCTAGTAAACGATTTACAAACCACGATTTAGTGCCGTTAACACGATTTCTTTAAACACTGGCGTAGCTGAAGGAATTTAGTTTCTTCTTCATCTACATCTACATCTACATCTACATTTATACACCGCAAGCCACCCAACGGTGTGTGGCGGAGGCCACTTTACGTGCCACTGTCATTACCTCTCTTTCCTGTTCCAGCCTCGTATGGTTCGCGGGAAGAACGACTGTCTGTAAGCCTCCGTGCGCGCTCTAATCTCTCTAATTTTACATGCGTGATCTCCTCGGGAGATATAAGTAGGGGGAAGCATTATATTCGATACCTCTTCCAGAAACGCACCCTCTCGAAACCTGGCGAGCAAACTACACCGCGATGCAGAGCGCCTCTCTTGCAGAGTTTGCCACTTGAGTTTGTTAAACATCTCCGTAACGCTATCCCGGTTACCAAATAACCCTGTGACGAAACGCGCCGCTCTTCTTTGGATCTTCTCTATCTCTTCCGTCAACCCGATCTGGTACGGATGCCACACTGATGAGCAATACTCAAGTATAGGTCGAACGAGTGCTTTGTAAGCCACCTCCTTTGTTGATGGACTACATTTTCTAAGGACTCTCCCAATGAATCTCAACCTGGTACCCGCCTTACCAACAATGAACTTTATATGATTATTCCACTTCAAATCGTTCCGCACGCATACTCCCAGATATTTTACAGAAGTAACTGCTACCAGTGTTTGTTCCGCTATCCTGTAATCATACAATAAAGGATCCTTCCTTCTATGTATTCGCAATACATTACATTTGTCAATGTTAAGGGTCAGTTGCCACTCCCTGCACCAAGTCCCTATCCGCTGCAGATCTTCGTGCATTTCGCTACAATTTTCTAATGCTGTAACTTCTCTGTATACTACAGCATCATCCGCGAAAAGCCGCATGGAACTTCCGACACTATCTACTAGGTCATTTATATATATTGTGAAAAGCAATGGTCCCGTAACACACCACTGTGGCACAACAGAGGTTACTTTAACGTCTGTAGACGTCTCTCCATTGATAACAACATGCTGTGTTCTGTTTGCCAAAAACTCTTCAATCCAGCCACACAGCTGGTCTGATATTCCGTAGGCTCTTACTTTGTTTATCAGGCGACAGTGCGGAACTGTATCGAACGCCTTCCGGAAGTCAAGAAAAATAGCATCTACCTGGGAGCCTGTATCTAATATTTTCTGGGTCTCATGAACAAATAAAGCGAGTTGGGTCTCACACGATCGCTGTTTACGGCATCCATGTTGATTCCTACAGAGCAGATTCTGGGTTTCCAAAAACGACATGATACTGAAGCAAAAAACATGTTCTAAAATTCTACAAGAGATGGACGTCAGAGATATAGGTCTATAGTTTCGCGCATATGCTCGACGAGCCTTCTTGAAGACTGGGACTACCTGTGCTCTTTTCCAATCATTTGGAACCTTCCGTTCCTCTAGAGACTTGCGGTACACGGCTGTTAGTAGGGGGGAAAGTTCTTTCGCGTACTCTGTGTAGAATCGAATTGGTATCCCGTCAGGTCCAGTGGACTTTCCTCTGTTGAGTGATTCCAGTTACTTTTCTATTCCTTGGACACTTATTTCGATGTCAGCCACTTTTTCGTTTGTGCGAGGATTTTGAGAAGGAACTGCAGTGCGGTCTTCCTCTGTGAAACAGCTTTGGGTAAGGAGTTTAGTATTTCAGCTTTACGCGTGTCATCCTCTGTTTCAATGCCATCATCATCCCGGAGTGTCTGGATATGCTGTTTCGAGCCACTTACTGATTTAACGTAAGACCAGAACTTCCTAGGACTTTCTGTCAAGTCGGTACATAGAATTTTACTTTCGAATTCACTGAACGCTTTACGCATAGCCATCCTTACGCTAACTTTGACATCGTTTAGCTTCTGTTTGTCTGAGAGGTTCTGGCTGCGTTTAAACTTGGAGTGAAGCTTTCTTTATTTTCACAGTAGTTTCGTAACTTTGTTGTTGTACCACGGTGGGTTGTTTCCGTCCCTCACAGTTTTACTCGGCACGTACCTGTCTAAAACGCACTTTACGATTACCTTGAACTTTTTCCATAAACACTCAACATTGTGAGTGTCGGAACAGAAATTTTCGTTTTGATCTATTAGGTAGTCTGAAATTTGCCTTCTATTACTCTTGCCAAACAGATAAACCTTCCTCCTTTTTTTAAATATTCCTATTAACTTCCATATTCAGGGATGCTGCAACGGCCTTATGATCACTGATTCCCTGTTCTGCACATACAGAGTCGAAAAGTTCGGTTCTCTGTTTAATTGCTCGAGGTAATTTTCGGATAGTGCACTCAGTATAATGTCACTCGATGCTCTGTCCCTACCACCCGTCCTAAACATCTGAGTGTCCCAGTCTATATCTGGTAAACTGAAATCTCCACCTAAGACTATAACATGCTGAGAAAATTTATGTGAAATGTATTCCAAATTTTCTCTCAGTTGTTCTGCCACTAACGCTGCTGAGTCGGGAGGTCGGTAAAAGGAGCCAATTATTAACCTAGTTCGGTTGTTGAGTGTAACCTCCACCCATAATAATTCACAGGAACTATCCACTTCTACTTCACTGCAGGATAAACTACTACTAACAGCGACGAACACTCCATCACCGGTTGCATGCAATCTATCCTTTCTAAACACCTTCTGTACCTTTGTAAAAATTTCGGCAGAATTTATCTCTGGCTTCAGCCAGCTTTCTGTACCTATAACGATTTCAGCTTCGGTGCTTTCTATCAGCGCTTGAAGTTCCGGCACTTCACCAACGCAGCTTCGACAGGTTACAATTACAATACCGATTGCTGCTTGGTCCCCGCATGTCCTGACTTTGCCCGGCACCCGTTGAGGCTGTTGCCCTTTCTGTACTTGTCTGAGGCCATCTAACCTAAAAAAACCGCCCAGCCCACGCCACACAACCCCTGCTACCCGTGTAGCCGCTTATTGCGTGTAGTTGTCTCCTGACCTGTCCAGGGGAACCCGAAACCCCATCACCCTATGGCGCAAGTCGAGGAATCTGCAGCCCACATGGTCGCAGAACCGTCTCAGCCTCTGATTCAGACCCTCCACTCGGCTCTGTACCAAAGGTCCACAGTCAGTCCTGTCAACGATGCTGCAGATGGTGAGCTCTACTTTTATCCCGCTAGCGAGACTGGCAGTCTTCACCAAATCAGATAGCCGCCGGGAGCCAGAGAGGATTTCCTCCGATCCATAGCGACACACATCATTGGTGCCGACATGAGCGACCACCTGCAGATGGGTGCACCCTGGACCCTTCATGGCATCCGGAAGGACCTTTTCCACATCTGGAATGACTCCCCCCGGTATGCACACGGAGTGCACATTGGTTTTCTTCCCCTCTCTTGCTGCCATGTCCCTAAGGGGCCCCATTACGTGCCCGACGTTGGAGCTCCCAACTACCAGTAAGCCCACCATCTGCGACCGCCCGGATCTTGCAGACTGAGGGGCAAGCTCTGGAATAGGACAAGCAGCCATATCAGGCCGAAGATCAGTATCAGCCTGAGACAGAGCCTGAAACCGGTTCGTCAGACAAACCGGAGAGGCCTTGTGTTCAGCCCTCCGGAATGTCTTTCGCCCCCTGCCACACCTTGAGACGACCTCCCACTCTACCACAGGTGAGGGGTCAGCCTCAATGCGGGCAGTATCCCGGGCAACCACAGTCTTAGTCCGATCGGGGGATGCGTGGGACGAGCTGACCGTCCCCGACAAACCCCCATCCGGACCCCCACAGTGATGCCCATTGGCAACAGCCTCAAGCTGTGTGACCAAAGCCAACACAGCCTGAAGCTGGGAGCGAAGGGATGCCAACTCAGCTTGCATCCGAACACAGCAGTTGCAGTCCCTATCCATGCTAAAAACTGTTGTGCAAAGAGCGTCTGAGCTAATCTACAGAGAGCGCAAACAAATCAACACAAAATTTAAGCGGTTATCAAAATACAAGATATCCTAGTAAATGCAGTAATGCTGCTACATGCGCACTGCTGACACTGCTCGGTGGTGGAAGGAGACTACACGATTTTACACTATTCAGGTACTAAAACGCGATGCTACAACTCTCAAATACTATAATACGCCCGAAATTTATGAATTAAACAATGCAAGTACCAAAAACACGCAAAGAAATTAGGATTTAAAATATATAACAAATGAGTGAGCTAGGAGTATACGACTTGCTGCTGCAGCTACTTATCCAAGGCGGCAGGGAGCACACTCAATCGTCTTATGCAGCAACGTTCACAGATATCTCAAACAGGAAAAGCTCTTTATCCAGGTACGAAGGTTGTAAAACAAACTTCCCACAGTTTGTGTCAGGTTGATCTTTTTCGTCTGATAGCACTGCGTAAGTATTTTGTCTAAGAGGTATTAAAGTAGTGTTGCTGTAGCTGTGGGAATCATTGGTTGAAAACGAGTTTCACACCAGTGGGTACAGTACTGGTAAATATTCAAAATGATGCGTTCATCCACCAACTGAAGCGTATTTGTAATATTGAAGCTTGACTATGTATCCTTGTCTTCCTTGAGTGGGCATTGGAAGGCGTTTAGACACACCTACATGACGGTAATACCAAAGGTGAGATCTCCTCAGGGACACGAAAGTGCCAACGCAGACACAAACGAGAGATCCTCAATTTTACTGGCAAGCAAAAACTACAGTGTTGGCTGCATGGTGGAAAAGTGATTAAGAGCAAGAGTATGGATACGAAGGTCTCAGGTTCGATCCCTTATCAGTCGCACGATTTTTATGTGCCGTTTTACACATATTTCCCCTCGGGCAGTGTTTGTTGATGTGAAAAATGCCGAGTTGCACTGCGGTCCGAAAGCCACGTAAAACTGTAGGTTCCCCTATTAACTGGCTTGGTAAGTCAACTCAAAGGTCGGATGAAAGCAACAGCATACCACCTCCAATAAAACCGTGCCTATTAAAGCACTGTGGTGTTCAAACCAATCTTCCGACTGATGACTGCTTTAGTTTCTATGGGCTCCAAAACTAATGACCTTCGGGTTATTAACATTTTTGTGTTTTCATGCTGTAGCTTTGATACCAGCAAACGTAAGTAACCGGCCGAGCACTGTTACCTATCGAGTTGTCAAGGTGGTAGACGACGATGCTGTCGACCCCAGTTACAATTTTGGTCATGGCTATGTTTCAGTCGAATACCTCTATGGCCCTTTCTGCGTATTTCAAGATACACTTTTATACACTTGGTACACTTCCAAATTGATATCTGATAGAGCTGTTTTAAGAGACATGAATCAGATATGTTTTCCGTGCAATATATCGGACTACACGTCAGCGAGATTTCGTTTGTGTGTTGCGCATGGATCAAGAAATATTTGTGTTTTGCTTGCTTGTGTGATAGGTTTCACCCCACTAAATGCGAGCAAGCTCACGAATAGACTGTCAATAACTGGAATTGTGCAATAACACACTCACTTAAAAGTAGTATTTTTGCATTATGTATCCCGATGAAAATAACTGTAAACATGTTATATGCCTACTTGCTTATTATCGCTCTTCTCGATGCTCTCCTCAAAAAATGAAAAGAGAGAGAGAGAGAGAGAGAGAGAGAGAGAGAGAGAGAGAGAGAAAACAGAAATGTATTTCAAATATCAGCTCAGTGACGCCATGTTCGTCCCGTGATGTAAAGCAAGGATTTTTGATAGGTAATATCTCGTTGTACTAGCGATATGTATGGCTACGGGGTTCTTTGTTTTCTCTCTGCAAACAACTAGAACAGAATTCAGTAACGAAGTGGTAAGAACACCTACTCAGTGCGCCAATTAAATACTCAGCCATTCTTGGTTAGTTTGTTAATCATCTGTAATTCATTAAACATCGTTGATTATTGATTTGTAATTACGACCATTGTTATTGTTATTCGTCACCCCACAACAGCTTTCCTATCACTCATTGCCGCCGATGAAAGTAACTAATGGATCAGGATGAATGGAATGTGGGATGTTTCGTCTCGGACAATATACACATTTATCTCGACAGCTTGTGTCAGCGGAATATGAAAATTTCAATAAGAGAAGACGACAACGGGATGCCGGTGATTCTGACAATAACACCCAAATATTTCTGTCCACTTAACACCATTACGACAGACAAATTGGCGTCTCACTGTATTTTGATTATAATTCTTTAGCCTTTTTGCGACCTCATTTTAATATCTCGTGGGAGCAGCCATAATATTTTGCTTTTTGAACACCGAACAATGACACACAAAGATAGTAGATGGAAGGATACAAAGAAAAATTCAGACTCATGGGTGTGGATCCAGTTCATCATAAGAAGACTAAACAAGAGGGAAACATTATTAAACCAATGAATACGCTGGTTAGTATACATTATTTGTATAGATCTGAAGACGAAAAAGCGCAGATCTACACAGTGCCCGCATCTGCCCTTTACTTTCTGTCCTAATGGGCATAATTTTTGTTTCTTCTCTTCTGAATTATCAAATAATTGGTTATTACGTGGTACAGAATAATTAGGTAACTGTGTTTCTTACAGCTTCCATTCGCACCAACATTTGTCTACATTCTTGTGCAATTCATGAAATTCTACTTGTATGATCACAAGACTGCACATAGATGCAATCGATTTCGAGGTGCAAGGTGTTCCTTATCTTACATTTCGTGACAGGTGGGCAAAGTTGATTTCCAAAGACTTTTTATTGTACTGAAATAATATTTTGTCACAAAGGAACAAGGTAAGTGTTTTATTCGTAAGTGTTTTATTCGTATATATTTTGCGGGAAACTGTAATCGTGATGGAAGATTACACACCTGAATGTTTGACACAGCTGGTAGGAGAAAACGCTGCATATTAACCAAACCCCGCGCCTCCTCTCCGTATCCTCCTATGACACGAGAACAGGATTCTCCTCCTATAACGCTACAGAGCTGTTCCTAGGACAGCTGACAATTGGCAACACAAACGTTTGGCAACACTGTGACAGTGCAATCACTTCCGCATATGGTACTGAATTGACTCGCTAAATTCACTTGATACTCCCTTTCCATTTGAATGACTCGTGGTATATAATCCTTACGTAAACTAAACCACTGAGACAGAAATTTCAATTTTTTGGCTAAAGAAATTTTATTCTTAACATAAGTGACATCTTTAATTATCTTACACGATGCGTTATTAGGCTGAGCGACCAACACGAAGATGAGAGTGGCGTGCTGGCAGCAGTGTGCCCGTAACCCCGTGGTACCGCTCGTAAGAGAATCGTCAGTTGTAACTATGGTAGGGGCAGCGCGTGCGAGGTTTTTTTGTGTATAATTTCATGGAGCACGAAATCCCAGAAAAAATCCTGTAACAAAATCAGAAGAAAACCTTTACACATCAAATCCTCATGTCAGCTCGACTCAGAAAGTTGTGTTAATGGTCGTAGATCTCGGCTTTCTGACTGCCAAGCTGCTATACAATGCAAGGGTCTCTGAAGAAATTCGAATCGACCGTCAACGACACGAAATTCAATATTGTTCATCGCTTAAGACTCACATGCCAGGGTGATAAGTATGAAGGAAATAAATTGATTAACAAATCGCAAAAAAATACTTTCAGCTCAAAATGCAATGGTGCACAACAGGTAACACATCTTTACGCTGCTGACTAACAAATTTTGGGTTTCTAGGAATACATAACTTTATTTATGAAATGCCACATTTACATACCTGTTGAGTATGACACAGCATTCAATTTAAACACCGACCCAATCGAAATCTAAGTGAGTAGTGTTTTACTAATCTGTGCAGATAGAGACACGCTTGTGTACAGATACTCAGTTTTGTGAAAACAGACTTTCGTCGTAAGGTTATCGTGGGTAGTTTTATTTCGTTTCTTACAATACAGTGCACATTTTCGTAAGGTTTCTTTTAGTGTTATTGAAACAATACTAGACATGAGAGACAAATTAATCATCAACGATACATCCGAATTCTCTGATGTTAACTATAACAGTCTGACAATGCACATGAAGTTTATTGATTACATGCATGTAGAAAACCTGTTCTGAGTTAAAGCTGTCAAACAAGGTTTGCAGAAGAATAAAATGCCATTATCAGACGACAGCTAATTTACAAAATACTTTTCTGACTATTTTGGCACGATGCGATCTCCACATACATAATACAAAAGCTTCGAGACGCATCTGCTGCCTGGCCGTCTATTAAACCTGAAAAGAACAAAATGACGCAGAAGTTAGCCTTTTCCAACATGCGACTGTTTTGAGTTCCGTTAAATTGATAACTTCATCCGACAGCAAAATTGCGTTTTAAAAAAATGTAGCAGCGAATGTAATAGAACACGTAACGTCTTATCAACACTGCGCAACGCTTACCGCTACACTACTAGCTGGGACATAACTACAGCAGCTCTGGACGTGAACAACAGTTCCTTCAGAAATTCCGCATTCCACAGTGCTGTGAGACAATGCACATGGCCGCATCTAGACTTCTAAGAGACAGACAGTTACATCATTTCCTTTGCACTGCAAAACGCTTGCAACAAACAGATAACACAATAGAGTAGCTCACATGGAAAGGAACACTTCCTATTTAAATTTCTGCATCCTACACTGTTGGCAGTTCTGTGTAGGTGGCAGTTACGTTATTTTATTTCGGTGATTACAAAATAGAGTCGCATGTATGTACTGGGTAGCCAAGGCAGCTAGTTCATGGCGATTCGGTCAACCAAGTAAATGAATGTACTGGACATCCTGCAAACTACTACAGGGAGCCTGTGTTTCAGAATTTTCATCTTGTGTGCCGCAACGGTGTTACGATAGAGAAATGAATAGTAGTGATGAGGGTTTGGTGGTCTGTTGTACTGATGACAGCTTCATATGATGATGGTGTTGGTACGATTACAACTTCTGCCGATGTTTTTTGATAGGGATGGGCAGATTCTATTCTCTTCTGGCTACGCCCAGTGACGAAGGTATAATGGCATTGTTGTCTGAAAATCACATTAAACATGATATTCCTTCTCTACCAAGTGGACGGTAGGTGGAACCACAATAAAGTAAGGAGTGGCGACATGTAGAAACTCTATCATCAGTAACCTTTATTATACTAGTTATTTATTTCTAGTGACGAAACAAACCCTGTTTATGGTCACAGGACACTTATTCCATGTTTTATTTGAGCTTCTGTATGTCGAACTGGGAATGCAACTCAGACCACCCTTAACGCGGAATTTCATCCCGTCGTGACAATACAGCTCGACTACAACATGTTGTTTCTTCAAAACTGCAGATTCCTCAACATCTCTACATATTGCTCATGAATGGGTTGGAATCCTGGCCCATCACTAAAGTTTTCACTGCGTATTATCAAGCTCTAGCATAAGAACACCTATCTGCTGGTGGATAATAATTTTTATTTCTAATGCATTTTCATTCGTGTTCAACACTAACGATATCTGACGTTTTTGACTCTCAGTCAGACACAGAACTATTTGCAAGATCACTGTAAGTTCAAGGATGTTATTCCGAGCTGCTGACGTCTCTTTGTGTGTGGTCAACAACGACATTCTCAATCAGCACTGAACTCTTCGTCATATTATTTCTAGTTCAAATATGCTCACATGTCGCTGCCGGTGTAACAAACCCATACTTAACGTTCATTTGCTCTAGAATATAACAGCGATGCGTGCCTGGTTGGAGACCTGCGAAGTAAAAATTAATGTTTCGTCTCGTCATTTCAGTTAATACATCTAGATACTGCCGAGAAAATCCGATATGTAAAAGTTGATTGTGCTTCGATAACAATCCGATTAGGTTCTGGGTTCGAATCCCTGTCCAACACAAAGCTTTACCTCTCTGCATTTCAAGTAAGTTACTTGTGAAGAAGCAATATTTAACGTCTCTCGTAGTTCGTTAACAGGGACAATAGATGTTGGGTAGGAATTCGCGTCCGTTAAAAATGTTTACGTTATGTAATTTAAAGTTGATATTTGCTAACTGATACTGTCCAAAAATGACGTATATCACACTCTTTATGCCTAGTGAGGAATGACTGTTAATTTCCGTCAGCCACGAAATCTTACCTGCATGACCTTGGTTTGTATCCATACGCAGAACGAGGTGGTTCGTCGTGTCATTTGAAGTTCATGCATATTCTCAACTAGCTGATGGTGAATAACGTAAATTTTTAATGACCTTTTGTGTTAAATAACAAGTATGGTATGTTACGTTGAAGAGGCAATCATGAATACGACGAAATTACTACGTGCATTACCTATCTGACGTAATAATGAGAGTGCTAACATTTCAGGTATGTCATTTAATGCAATAAATTTGAGCTTATAAGCCTTAAGGACAGGCTTATCTTGTGATGAGGTGTTTGCTGAAGTTTGTAGTATCGTGGTATTACTTTACATCTTGAGTTATTGCGATACACAGCAGTGTTTTTTAGTGGTGACTTGTTGGAACCATTTTCAATAGTCAAACGACTGTACCAAGGAGCGATTAGAGGACCTGCTAGACAGCTGCGTTATGTAGGTTGCATTGGAATCAGGCGAAATGCAATTTAGCTCGTTCGGATACTTTTGAGCAGAACTATACATGGTATGTGTTTTTGTTATTCTGTTGAACCTTTAATGTACTTTCGATATGTTCTGTTTTGTTTTTTTGGTTTTTGCGGCGCTGGTAAAAGCTTGAGTGATTTATTTTTGTTCTTTGACTCTAATGTTAAAATTTCTTCCTGTTTGACCGATATAGAATGTTTTGCCGTCGTTACATGACATTTTGTCATTATATATATTGTGTTCCTTCTGAGTTTCATAGAAGGAAAGTAGAAAGCTTGAAGTTGAGTCATCTGTCGCCGTGCAGAAAATCTTTCTTTCTATTAACTAAGCAAAGTTGCGTGCTATGCTGAAGCAGTATTTCGGAATACGTTTCAATTCTTGCATAAAAATTAAAAACCACACATTTTGGTGTTGCATGTTTTTTCTGTATGCAGTCGTTCTTAAAAAACCACACATTCTGGTGTTGTATGGAAGGTAATTATTCAATAAAAGTAATTGATTTTTCTAACGTTTTATAGTCTCTCATCGCAGCTTGATGATGAAGCGGTTATATCATCGTTGTTCGACATATTTATTACGATTCGCTGCCCTTTGTTCAAACAATTTGTGTTCAATTAACTATGATTTGCGATTGATAAACCGGAGCGAAGAGTCTGAAATTGTCTTCAGTCTTCTTTCGAAGTATGTCCTCCAAACATCTGTAGAAGTCTTTTGCAAACTTCTTTAGTCATCTCCAAGGAATTTTTGACTCCCATTTCATCCTCTATTTTGAACGTTTATTTCTTTAGAAATCGCATGAGTCCACCAAAGTTTATAAGCAATGCTGCTAATTTTCGATTTGTATACTTCGGTTTATACATTGCTGCACATAAAATGTAGCTACCATATTAAAATATTTTCTTTCTTTTATGGTCGGAATAGCCCTGTATCTCCTACTCAGCAGAAAAGATTTGTTTACCAGTCCTGGGGATAAATTTACAGTTTCCAAACAAACAAACAAATAAGATTTGAATATGTAAAGATGTAATGATACTGAACATGCCACACTGAACACGTTCCACCTATTGTCGATAGATTAAAGAAAGCAGAGTTTGTACACGCTCAATTTGGTTGGGGCTATCTTTTGCCTCACTGAGCCATGTTTCCGGGGAGTCCTGCCATTCACCACAAGATGGTAAAGGCATCGTTTTGACAGTGACTCTGGAATCTCATTCATCATAGTTCAGAAAATTTGCACGAAATAGTTAGAAATGTTTTACATGAACCTTCCTCGTGAATCTGTAGGTTAAAGGAAACCTTGCGAAAATCCCTACAGCAGTCGAGAACTGTTATTATTCTCTAATACATAAATGATGTGGTGAAAGTTATGAGTGAAATCAGTCAGTTAATGAAAGAGACCCGAGTTTCTTTTAACGTTGCCGGCATTGCTCCTCATTTTAATAAAGAAATGGTTCACAATCCGAATCGTGGTTCATATTAATTACAAGTAAAATAATTAAAAACCAATTAATGGGCAGTTCTCAGACGAGGTCTGCCAAGGAATAATTAATAAATAAAATGTTATTGTGCTTGTAATTATTAGAATTTTATGTCTGTAATTACATATATTTTCTGTTCCGTGTGTGAAACACGTAACTAATGTCTGCAAATTACGTAACATCAAGAGACTGAACCAAGAAAAGGAACAATAAAAGTAATAACGCGATAAGAAATCACAACTGCAAGGCAAGGACAAACAGTTCACGGCCAAATATGTTGGAAAATAGATTGGCCTGAACTCATTTCCTGTGTGAATTTATAAAATTATTTAATGTGTCTTTTAGATATTTATGTATGAACGTTACGAGCCACAAGATGGCCGAATTTATTAGTGGATTCGCGGAATGGTTACACTTGGTTAGATAGTTTAGCTTTGTTGGTATTTATTGCAGCTGAATGTAATTTTCGGGTGTAGGATTCGTGTCTGTGGGAAAGTTTATATTATGTGTTTACGATTTGGGCTATATAACTCATCGATATCAGGAAAATACGAAAGAACCCGACTGTTGAGGACGAGGAGAATTTACACGGTTCGGAATTAAACATCGACGATCGGCAAATCCCGGCCATTTAACCAGAGGCTACAAGTTCTACCGCAAGCAATGCTGATATGCCGGCAGAAGCCAAGATTGAGTTACTAACTCCTGTATTTGGTCCTTTTGCCGAACTGAATAAAGGGACTAACAGATCTTACACAGCAAAATTTCGAACACCTTTCAAAAAACAAACGGTGCAAATGAATAAAAATTCGTACAAATTAGTACGCGTATTCAGGATAAAGTGAACGAAAATTTTAAGCAGTTTGCAAATCCACCGAAGGAACAAATAAGCGGCGAAATTCAACACTAGATGAATGTTAACTTCAAATGCTTAGAGGAAAAGTTAAGTGCAGATTTTCGGCGGCTATCCGAAGAGCAGTCTGATGAAATAAGAAAAATAAATTAGAAGGTAGAAACTGTTACTAGTAACTTTGCCGGGTTACAAATTGCATATGAAGACATGAAGAGTTTGTTACTTGGTTGCACAACCAAGACAAAGAGGTTACGCAGCGCTCAACAGCACGAAGTGAAGGAATTGATAGCGACTTCGTGAAATGTTTGCATCAAAAGGATTCACAGATTAACGAAACGCTTAGGAAATTATTATACACTGTAAATCAAAATTCTAGTGCGGAAGTGTTAGCTTAGCACAACGTGGAGAATACAGATGTGAAAAAAGAATTACAACAAATTAAACGTAACCTTCCTAGGTGGAAGCATGACATAGAAGAATAAGTAGGCGAACAGCACCTTGACTTGTTAGCCGCGTGCAATAATGCATGCGGAAGGCCAGCAGCCGCGGCAACAAACAACCCCATATGCATTTACCGCCTCCATACAGAGAAACATCGTATAATACATTCGCTAATGAGATGTATTTATAGTGTAATGGGGGGCGGCAAATGCGTTGACGAACATCTTGTTGCATGTACAGCCACGTTCCAATGTAAAGAAGTAATGTAAAGTGATGACGTATCCAACGATTCTCTACAGAGTGAACAAACGAGCTAAATTGGACGTTAGATGAAGAGCACAGCTTCAATATCAGCGTAATTTGACTCAGAGACTGTACGCAATTGCAAATGAGTAACAAAATGAATGTCAAAGTCAGTGCTATTAAATACTTTCAGAGAAAGCCGTAGTACGTGACCTTAGTGTGCAAATAAGCAAAACTGTGTAACGGAACTAGCCTGTGAGAACAGTGAACATACCAGTTTCGCGAAGTCCATAAAAAAGAGGAAGCTTACCTTCAGTGAAGTGTTCAATCATGTGTGCAGGTACAGCATCCTGTGTAGGAACTCTTAAGGTAAAGCACAAGTAGCGGCTCTATGGAACTCGCACTGTTACGAACAGAGCGTACACAGTGTGCAACGTAAACCACACCTCGACAACGTTCCGCGCGAAGCTCTGGGTTGTGGCGGTGGAATTGAGCGCCACGTGATCGCCCAGTACTCGCAACATTTCAAAACGTAGAGACTTGTCCCCGCTAAGCTATGAACGCTCTTTTAGTGTAAATAGCGATTACGTAATATGCTCAAATGGTTCAAATGGCTCTGAGCACTATGGGTCTCAACTGCTGTGGTCATTAGTCCCCTAGAACTTAGAACTACTTAAACCTAACTAACCTAAGGACATCACACACATCCATGCCCGAGGCAGGATTCGAACCCCCGACCGTAGCAGTCGCACGGTTCCAGACTGCGCGCCTAGAACCGCGAGACCACCGAGGCCGGCTACGTAATATGCCAATAAACAAACTGCAACGTTCATTGCAAACAAATAACAATCATAATGCAATCGGAAGTAAACGACAACGTGGATAACAGTACAGATAGCAAAATTTCACTACGGCAAACAAAACGCAAACAAAAGAAATACATGAATAGAACGAACTGTAACCTAGTACTACGAACAGAATACTCAAGCATTATATGCGTCCACCGCACAACATATATAACCCAGAATGATATTTTCACTCTGCAACAGAGTGTGCACTGATGTGAAGTGCACTTGCGAAAGGCAAAGGTCCCAAGTTCGATTCTCGGTCTGGCACACAGTTTTCATCTGCCAGGAAATTTCATATCAGTGCACACTCCGCTGCAGAGTGAAAATCTCACTCTGGAAACATCCCCCAGGCTGTGGCTAAGCCATGTCTCCGCAATATCCTTTCTTCCAGGAGTGCTAGTTCTGCAAGGATCGCAGGAGAACTTCTGTGAAGTTTGGAAGGTAGGAGACGAGGAACTGGCAAAATTGAAGCTGTGAGGACGGGGCGTGAGTCATGCTTGGGTGGCTCAGATGGTAGAGCACTTGCTCACGAAAGGCAAAGGTTCCGAGTTCGGTTCTCGGTTCGGCACAAAGTTTTAGTCTGCCAGGAAGGTAAATATATGTACTAATACACCCTCCTTCAGCCAAGCCGCTAGACTGTATGCTTGTATATTAATAATTAATCGATTGTGTTCTCCGTATCCGATACCCGAGATGCCTTCCCGCAGTAGAGCCAGACCTAGTGGCCGGCATGAAAATAGGGCTTCAAGGTCATCTCGCCGTCTTTACAGCATTACCAATTTTTTTATAGTGATGATTTCAAATGTTCGTGAAAATTTATAAAAAGGTATTGAGCAACTCTACTTTTAGTCTAGAATATAATGGAGAACTTTCCAAAAGAAAATTCTTACTAGCTGCTAGGAAAAAAATGAAAACTAACGTTACACGATATTTTGGAGCTAAATAATTTTTTTTTCCGCCTGTGATAGTAACAGAATCACTAATATAATTGGACTGAAAAAAAGAATATGAACATCCTCAAAGTTTACAGATGCATATGCTGCGTCTTTTATCCGGAAACATAAAAGTATTCTGAGATAAAAAAATTAAATATTATGAGAGGTGTGAAACTATGCCGACAGCGTAGCGAAAAATGTAGTCGCTGATGAATTTTCGTTTTGTGGGGCTCCGAAGATACTTCCCGTGAGAAAGTTGTTACGAAAACTACAAAATTATTTTGGTAACATGTAAGACATCCATGTTGTACCGTATCACGTACAGAGGCAAATTACGTCCACAATATGCCGTGCGCAACAGCGCGCGAGTCGTTGTAGGTCGTCTCGTCGTCAAGAGTTTGGTTCGGACGACTCGCTTTAATATCACCGAGAATGATCCCTATTTACCGAAAATATTTTACTGGCTACTAATACATATCATTCGTCATTGCATTCATCTCTCAAAACGCCAATATAAGCTACGTGAAAGTAATTGTAGCTATTTTGCAGCCAATATTTTCGCCATAGTCGAGCAAAATATTTGTTCGAAAGGTTTTGTGAAACCCAAGTGTTATCTAAATTCGCTGTAAGCTCATTGCTCTCAGCACGCAATACGTGAATACGTGCGTGGTACACAAAAACATCGTTCTTGTGTTACAAATTTCGTCCATCATTACAGTTTCTGAATTAAAAACCAACTGGTCGGAGAAGACTGCATTGAACTGACTGGCCAGAATAATCAGTTTTATCAAGGACAATACCCTGCATTTCTCTAGCCATTGGATACTGTCCTCTGTCATACTAAAGTAATAAAACTCTACGTTCTAGCTTTTTGTAAAATTGTCAAATATCATAGATTTCTATGCTCTTCTCGGAGAATCAGAATAGTGGGACTGTTCTGATGTTACTGCACTGTTTATATGTACAGTCGATTCAAAAGCACCGCAACGGTTTCTCATTTTATGGACTGCATTACCCTTACTACGAAACAGCCAGTAAATCCCTCTATGAAAATAATGGAGTTACATTTCGACTGTACAAGTAAATCGAATGCAGTAAGATTATATTCGAATGTAAAGACATTCGATACAGGTTTTTAGGAAAAATGTTGTTAATTAACGCAGAATTGACAATCTTACTTAAATTGACAGTTGCTGTCGAGTAAACTAATTGCCACCACTTGTGATAAATTTATCAGACGCCTACTGAAAGGGAAAAACATTCGCAGTATGACCTCTACAACTGAAGTGAATAGACAAACATTTAAATCAAGTCAGCTTTTTACTTACCTAAACTGAGGGGTCTTCTGGCTCCGTGGCTCCAGATTTACTGTCACTTCTATCATCACAGAATCCAGTTTGGTGTTTCTTAAACCCTGGTTCAAGAAATCAGTTTCTTGCAATGCTTCTGCGTGTTTTACGCACCTCTCCATTCCTACTGAGTAACTTTGTCAGGAGCTTCGTATGTTAACTTCTCGACATCAGCAAGTTTGAAAGGAGTAATTCTTTTCGCAACTTGGTCCTTGTGGGGCAAACTGAGGACCTACGTGCTCCGGCCACGAAAACTGACAACGACTGGGAGAGCGGTATACCGACCATAAGCCCCTTCATATCCGCATCCAGTGACGCCTGTGGGCGGAGGATGACACGGCGGCTGGACGGTACCGTTAGGCCTTCATGGCCTGTTCGGACGGAGTTTAGTTTTTTTTAAATTCTTTTCGCTACTTCTCGCTTTACTTGAGCCCATATAACTTCAGTGGGCTTACACTGGCAGTGACACGGTGGTATACGTACCACTTGGTGTCCCATTTAGTTTGCCAGCTGATCTAATTCATAAGTCTTTTTGGCAAGTACGATTTCTTCCTTAGACAGGAGTTCACCCTTCGTTTCATTGACTGAAAATGAAACATTCTTTCTCTTTAACCACTCCATAATATGTGCCTTTCGCCAATTTGAACCTAGCAGCTTTTCTATCTGAGTGGAGTGGTAGCTGGTTTTATCCATCACGATTATTGACCCTTCTTCCAGCGCTGACAACAGTAGAATAAACCAATTCTTAAAAATTTCTAAATTCATTTCTGAATGGTAATCGGATTGGTAAGAACTTTTCCCGACACGAAAAACAAGTTTAGCCTCCGGTATGAAGCCTGTGGTTAAGGAACCAGCGTGCGTGTTGATTAATCGGCCACCTCTACCAGTAGGCACGTTCAAACCGCCGTTTCCTTTGGAGCCGTGCCATATACACTTATTAGTGCGGTTCTGTGAAACCCAGGTTTCAGTCAAATACACTACAGGCCTGGTGTCTTCAGCACACAAGAAGTGCATTGTGCTCAAAACTTCGCTCTTGCTGCTGCAGTGTCTCTGGATTCCATTAATAATTTCCGTCCATCATTACATTTCTTGTAACGGAAACCAAGGGAGAGGAGAAGAATAAGAATGGAGGTCTCTGAGCCCGAGTAATTAATTTTTTCATGGTGGTCAGCCGGTATTTTTCTAGCCGTTGGTTCTCTCCTCTGTCGTAATTTCCAAGTACAGTTCTATGCATGAGCTCTTTGTTAAAACCATCGAAGTCGGTTGATTACCATTCACCTTCGTATCCCTTTCTTGGAGAATCGAAACACTCATTCAAATCTGGAAATTATGCCAATGACACACATTTGCTAATACGTCCTACAGTTGACTTGGAGACACCACACGCTTTAGCCGTAAGTTTATGAATTTGTGCAAAATTTAATTTATTCCTCACTTCTTGATTGTTGGCCAGATCAGTAAAAAACTTGAGTACATACGATATGATAATTTTCAATTATTTATAAATATCTCTGTACCCTTTATGCACACCAACCAGAGGAGTACTACAAGTAGGCCATTGCTCCTGCATTGTTGTTCACCACCGAACACATGTCTGAGCACCTTTCTAAAGACAGTAAGACACTGAGATCAGACATGAACACTCGATATAGCAAGGTAACACAGAGCTTTCAGCTGCTCTGACCTTTCGCACCGCTAACGGTGCCTACATGTAAAATAAAATAAAATAAAATAAAATAAAATAAAATAAAATAAAATAAAATAAAATAAAATAAAAAATAATAAAATAAAAACGAGAGGCAGGTGTATCACAGCCCCTGCTGCCTGCAGGCAGCGGTCATGACCGTGAGGACTCTACTTTCGTGCCGGCCAGTCTTGTCACCTCTATTCAGCAACCAGCAGCAAATCCTGGCATGTCCTTCCATGTTCCTCTTGGCACCTGGGTGTCCTGGTATCGACTATTATTTACCAACAAGAACCGTCGATCCTGCAATCCATCGCATGATCTATCTCGGCTTCTACAAGTAATGTTGTTTGACATTGTAATACTGTGAAAATTCTTAATCAACTTAATTCTGTAAAGATTTACGATTTTGATTTATGGGCAAGAACATCTATGACAAAAATGAAAGATATTTAAACGAAAAAAAAACTTTATGATAAAGAACACTTACATGAAAGAATTGCTTAAAAACTGAACCTGTACTATCATGAACATTTTATGGACTTCAGAATTTTTATGTGTTTTCCAAATGATATGACAAAATGCCTATGAATTTATGCAATATTTGTACTGTCTTGTAATATATAATATATTATTGTACTGTGCTATCCAAATATTCAAATAACTTTCAATGAAGAAGTATACTGAGGACTGTACGTCCATCCCTTGGTTTTTTTACACCGTTTTCCTTTGGACTGCGCCAGAACAGGTGGACAAGTAATTACTGTCGGGGTACAAGTTAAAATATAGGCCTCAGTCAAGAACAACAGTTAAGTGTACATGTAAATGTAAATACACTCAGATAATCGCCTTTTTCTGAAATGAAAGAACCGGTATCCATGTAACATGTAAAACTGTGAACTTACCACACATGAACTAAGAAAATAACACATGAAGTTACCTGAGTCAAATGTTGATCTCCAATAGTCAAAACAGTGTTATCTCAACATTCAGTTGGAATTTTATAACGTACCCAACTTTTACACGAAATGTACCCAAAGTAATGGAACTGTGCGAGACACCTCTGGATAATATATCTATAATCATACGAAGATCATAATGTGTAATTAGAATAAATAGTCATGAAACAAGGGCACCACTCTCTTTTTTTTTGTTCTGCTCTTTTTTTTGCCATTTTCCTTGTCTCTCTCGGTTAGCTTGATTCATATTAAGTAATGAATTCTGCAGATTGAATGAAATGGTCGTAGGAGAACTTTCTTGGACTGTTACTTAATTATATACAACTGGAACTGTTATTAGAAATCAGAATAGCAAATGCGTTCATTGGAATATCGCGTGTTTCATGTAGAGGATGTTTTGTTTTAAATATTAGGCTGTGTGGAATTGTGTTAGTTGACTTTTATTCCTTTGAAACGTGCTGTTAAAAGTTTAACCATATTTCATTCATAAACCTGTCCGTCCTTTACAGATTCATATCTCTTTGTGTTGTACAGAAGCATTCTTTCGGTTATTATAGTTTGCGTGCGCCATTTCATACGCCGTAGTCTTTTGTTTGTGAAATACCTCAGAACCTACAATCATTTTAATATAGCAGAGTCCGATAATCAGTTTAATACTAATTTGCGAAAGGAAACATATTTAAATTCACGGTCAGTAACAAATGATAGCAAAGGATTTGCCCTCCAAGCAAAAACTTTGGACTGTTGCTATTTTCAGAAGAAGTTGCATTAACTTTGGTAAAAGTTCTGAATGAAATCAGTCATTTAATGAAAGAGGCCTCAGTTTCTTTTAACGTTTCCGCTATTGATTTTCATTGTAATGGAGAAATAGTTCGCAGTCCGATATTTCCTTTCATATTAATTGCAAATAAAGTAATTATATTCCAGAGGATCCGGTTGTAATTACGTGTTGCCACCATAATTCAGGATGATCTGACTGTCGCAACAGCAAGCAACAAGATTATTAATTGTTTCTCCGATTAACCAGCAATCTTTTGCCGATCTTCTGGTGTCTGCCCCTCCCTTTAAACTGTATATGTATGTGGTGTCTGTTCTTCCAGTCACATCCCAAAGAACAGAAACCATTTTGATACTGCAGCCACTACGAATCAAGGCACAAAAGGATTAAATACATTAGCTGCCTGAGGCCATTGATTTATATCAAGTTTAAAATGTGTGCCTGCCCGGGATTCGAACCTGGGTCTCCTACTTATTAGACATATCCGCTGTCCACTGACCTTCGTGGACACAGTGCGCACTGGAGCTGCACGTACTACACTAGCACGCCTCCTGTGATACCCAAATTCTCAACTTATTCCACGCAATGTTGATATAGTGTCCCTACCCATTATCCTCATTACTTTATTCCCTTAAGAGTCAGATCTTGGTTGTCATCTACACTGAAGGGATCAATGATCGTTCTCACCTTAATTATATGAATGTGGTGTCTGCTCTTTCGGGCATGGCCGATCGTGGCCTTCATCAACTCAATTATATAAATCTGGTGCCTGTTCTTACGGACAACTCGGACAGAACAGACACCCCATATTTATACAATTAAGCTAATGGCGGCCAGTGGTCCCTTCAGTGCAGATGCACACCAGGTTCGAACTCTTACGGGAATCGGCGACATGCCGCGAGTAACGAGGCTAACAAGCAGGGCCACTACATCGGTAGTAAGTTGTGAATTTGGGTCTGACGGGAGGCATGGTAGGATAGTCCACGCAGTTGCAGTGGCCACTGTGTCTAAGTGGGGTAGTCGTCAGCTCATCTGCTTAGTAAGCAGGACATCCAGGTCAGAATCCTGGTCGGGCACAAATTTTCAGCGTGCCCCATTGATATACATCAGTGGGCACTGGCAGCTAATGTTTTTAATTCCTTGTCTTGCCTCATTAGCATAGTAACTGAATGTCCACAGCTCGTGGTCCAGGGTTTCTCTGTATGGGGACTGGATGTTTGCATTGTCACCATCATCATCATCATCATCATTCGTGACAACGGCTATGGTGGACTGTGTAAAAAGATTGGACTGTGTAAAAATTGGGACTTTGTTGGGCGCAGTTGAGCGCCCCAGAAACCAAATATCATCATGGTATCTGAATTTGGACCATGGTTTTTGCTGGCCGCGGTGGTCTAGTGGTTCTAGGCGCTCAGTCCAGAACCGCGCGACTGCTTCGGTCGCAGGTTCGAATCCTGCCTCGGGTATGGATGTATGTGATGTCCTTAGGTTAGTTAGGTTTAAGTAATTCTAAGTTCTAGGGGACTGATGACCACATATGTTAAGTCCCTTAGCGCTCAGAGCCATTTGAACCATATGATTTGGAAATTGACTGTAACAGCCAAGGAAACTTGCCTTGACTGCAGTTGAACTCTTATACCAGTGACGCAGAGCTCTTACTGAGAGGGTTACAGTGGTGGAAATATTTATTGCATCACCTCTTACAATTAACAACTTTCGTTACAATCATTGAATAACTGAGCTAAATTTGCCTTATTTCACTTGATTTCTGTCAGAAATGAATATACGCAATAATTTTTGTCAATTTGTTTTTATTCTTAATTTTTGTTTCTATTAAAATGTTTGTTTCTTATAATTTAACACTTTCTTGAAAAATGAGTGTAAGTGAATATGTCAGCTATTCGGTTTGCTATTCTGAAATATGAATGGTAGTGTTAAAAGATACACTGCATATCAATGTTTCAACGTAACACTGATGGAGTTTAGTGTTTGTATTGCCTTATATGAACACACTGTTGCATTTAATGCTTTGTTGCTCCATCACGCGCCTTAATCACCGCTTGGCATCCTGAAGGCATTGAAAGAATTAACTTTTAAATGTACTCCTCACTCAGTTCATGGAACTACACACGCACAAGCGTCTCCAACAGATCCCGTCTTTTTCGTGGCTTCTTTTTGGTGATAGCATTTCCCATAACCTTCCAACAGTTCTCAATATGATTGAGATCAGGACTGTTTCCATGCCACTCTAATACTCGAGCCCCATTTTGTCGAAGGAAAGATTTTTGCTGAAATGTAGAAGTACGTGATAATAAACGAAGAAAGTAATCTGCTTCGTGTTTGGTACAAATATTAGTCATAGGACTCACCTTCAAAGCTCTGTGACAAGGAGCACTTCCTTTCCAGGTTGCTTATGTAGGCATCTGCGTTGACAGTGCCAGACGACTTACTCCGTGACTGGAAATGTGCCAGGTAAATTATGGTACGAATTGTTTAAAAACGCTTGGAACTGTAATTAGATTACAATTACTGTGTATCACCCAAATGGCTTCAGATAACGAAGTGTGACATGTCAAATCTCCACAAGTGACATCTTGCGGACGTTCATCGAGTGCACTTTGCTCCCCACGCCTCTATATCTCAGCCGCATACAACAATATATAAGGCCCTCTACTGGTACGTAAGCTTTGCATTGTTGGAATTCGAATACAATAATATTACGAATCTCCAGGCTGATGAGTGAGATGGTGGGCTCAAGGAGAGCTCTGCAGAGGCTAGGCTCAATCAAGGGGCAGTATAACCCAGTTGATGTAAGCCACATATTTCTTATACAGTGAGGTGAGAAAAGTCGTGGGATATTGATACGCACAGATAGAAATGATGGTAGTATCGTGTACACAAGGCATAAAAGGTCATTTCATTGGCGAAGCTACCATTTCTACTCAGGTGATTCGTGTGAAAAGGTTTTCGAAATGATTATGGCCGCACGATGGGAATTAACAGATTTTGAACGCGGAATGGACATTAAATTTCGGAAGTCGTTAAGGATTTAAATATTCCGAGATCCACAGTGTCAAGAGTGTGCCGATAATACGACATTTCAGACACTACTTCTCACCACAGACAACGCAGTGGCCGACGACTTTCACTAAATGACCGACAGCAGAGGCGTTTGTTCAGAGTTGCCAGTCCTAAAAGACGGGCAGCTCTGCGTGAAATAACTGCAGAAGTCAATGTGGAACGTACGACGAACGCATCTATTAGGATAACTTGTCGAAATTTAGGGTTAATGTGCTGTCGCAGCTGAAGACCGACGGAGTGCCTTGGTAACAGTGCAACATTGCCTGCAGCAACTCTTCTGGGCACGTGGCTACACCAGTTGGACCGTAGATGTCTGCAGCACCATGGTCTGGTCAGATGAATACCGACTGTAGTTGTAAGAACTAATGGTAGGGTTCGAATGTGTAGCAGACCCCACGAAACCACGAACCCAACAAGGCAGTAGCTGGCGATGGCTCCATATTGGTGTGAGCTGTGTTTCCATGGAATGTACCGGGTCCTCTAGCGCAATTGAATCGATTATTGATTGGAAATCATTATGTTCGGATACTTGTAGATGATTTGTAGCCATTCATGCCCGCCAACAAAGAAGGAATTTTTATGGATGACAATGCGTCATGACACCGGGCCACACTTTTTTGCGATTAGTTTGAAGAACATTCTGCACAATTCGAGCGAATGATTTGGCCATCAGCATCGTACGACATGAATCCCATAGAACATATATGGTACTTAATCGAGAGGTCAGTTCGTGCACAAAATCTTGTGCCGGCAGTACCTTCGCAATTATGGGCAGCCGTAGAGTCAAAGATCAAAATTTCTACAGGAGACTTCCAACGAGTTGAGTCCATACCATGTCGAGTGGCTGCACTACGCCAAACAGGAGGAGATGCGACGCGGCACTAGGAAGTATCCCACGGCTTTTGTCACGTCAGTGTAATAAGGGGATATGTCTTCGTGCTGTTTTCTGAAATGACCTGCGAATTTCCTGCAATGGTTGTTCACTTCAGTAGATTTCATTTTAGGTGTACGATACTCAGCTTATCAAAGAGATTGGAGCTAACATCGCAGTTACGATGAAATAACAGATTGCAGATGGGGATGAGACGTGCGCGTTCCATACCCGGCCTGCTCGCTTGTACCGTTAGTAGCTGCTCATGGAGAATCTTTCTCAGTAGTTCCTGGGTAGCCGAAGGGCGTCTTCTCGCCAGGGGAACAGGGAGCTGGCAATGAGCGCCTATATATGGACGTGTGGCGCATACTTGGAGAGTGTCGTCTTGTCGGTCTAACTGTGCCTAATTCGAGGTCCGCTGTTGCCACTAACGTGTTGTCGTCCTTGAAGCTGACATCGTGCGAAGTCAGCAGCCAGGGTTCGAATGTGTGTTGTTGGTGCTGAGGCGCCGATTGGAATTCAGACCGTCAGCCTGTCAGCCATTGAACTATTTTTAGGGGGCAAACTTTGGGGATCTATCTCAAATCAGGACTGTGGATTTATGGTACACACCCATTACCAGCTACAGACATGTAATTCTGAATTTGATAAACAAGTGTCGTTGACCCGGGAATCGTCGTTATCTTTCTAGAGTGCGGATAACTTTCCTGTGGCTGGACTGCTAAACACCAGGGCGTGCATGCACTCGTTTTTTTCTATACTATGTCAGTTATAGCCAGTTTCAGCACGTTTCACGATTTGTCACAAACGTGGGCTGATTATTAAATGTCTTACTGGAAATCTAGGCGTTCTATTGTCGTACTGCATTGCGCGTTAGGGTATGTACAAGCTCCGCGTTTGCATATGGTGCTGCATGTTCGAATACTTGCTCTAAGACTTCCTTAACATTTGTACTTTTTGTGCTCGCTAACTTTGCACCACTCGTTGGTGTTTGTGTTGCCTTGTTTTAGTGATACTAGGATTAACGCAATTTGTGCCAGGCAGGGAAGCTAATAATCATTTCATAATTGTTATTGTACTGAATTCAACGGAGACCTTGCTGTATTGTCCTGAATGACTGAACAAAGACCACAATTTCTCTGATCATACTTTGCCCTGACAGAAAACATCAGATAAATATTTTCGCTCATTTTGTTTCTTGTTCCTCTCGGAAAGTGTGTAACAAATGTATGCTATGTCGCAATTACGGGTCAATGTCACGTTAGATGGATATGGCGTATTCTGGGAATATTTGCTATTTGCATGAAACAAGAGAGAGCATGGTCAGAGCATGTGCTTCGATAAGTGCCGAAGTCATAAGGAATACCACTCATTCCATTATAAGAAGATTGCAGCACTCCATTGATACCAATGGTCATCACTTCGAACACCTTCTGTAAATGGACGTTCACGCCACCTTTGTGACATTCGAAGACCTTACTGTTACACTCATTGGATTCGTCTCGATAGCTGCTATCAGAAAATAAGTACCAAACTATAGCATCCCACTGAAAAGAAGAAAGTTGACCTTCATGTCTCTCACGTGACCCCACCTAGCAACAAATAACCAACGTTACATTATGGCCCCCGTTGTCCCCTGCAACATTTGTCCCACAAACGTTTCAGCAACTATCATACTTTTGGAGCTATTCTTGGTGACAGTAAGTAGTGACTCATCCTGTATAATGTATTAGACCTCTTTTATACACACCTCAATTTTACATACATTCTATTTACTTTCAGAATTAAGTGTTATGAAAAAAATTCGATACGTTGTCCAGTTTCCGAGTTAATTAGCATTGAAGTTAGCCATTCGGGCACCCTGCGCTCAAATTCAAGCGGCCTGCCAAATACTATTAGTGGCACTTGTTCTCACAACGTAGATGACTGTGGACGAAACTGCTCAGCCTTTGGTTCACGTTCGATCCTTACTTGTGTCCACTGTCCAATTTTTGAGTCGTTCTCTTGATCGAGTTAAGAATACCACACAAAGAACACGTCTATCGACACCGCCTCTGTTGGGCCGCTTGAATTTGCCGAAGTTTTCAAATTTTAATATTTGATGTCATTCTGAGCAGCTGTTCTCTTTCTATAGCGCTTTGAAATTGGAACTTTTATTATGGAAAATACAAATTTCATACAGGCAAAATTAATCGAATTTAAAATATATAAGACATGTGGAAACGCTAAAAAGGCATCACACACTGCTGGAAAAAAAATTGCAACACCAAAGAGTTGTGCGACGTAAAGTTGATATGCGTGTTTCTGCATCTGAAAAATGATATCTGCTCCAATTTCGTGCCAGTCATGAAAGAGTGGCGCTGGTAGTACAACCTATGAGGATGCAAATCAGGTTTATTTCAAATAAACGCTGTAACGGTCGCGAGCGTTATTTGCGTTTGAGACTGGACGTGGGAAGTTGACGTTTGTCAAGAATTCCTGTAAGGCGACAAAGACGCCATTATCACCACAACACGAGGTCGTGTAATAGGACTAACAGAAGCTGGATATTCGTCCTGCGATATTGCCGAAGGACTTGCCAGGAATGTAGTCAGTGCGCATGATTGTTGGCAGCGGTGGTCACGAGAATGTTCGATCACAAGAAGACCACGGACACGTGGCGCTACCAAGAGGGAAGACGGTCGCTTTTGGGGTGTGGCTGTGGGGCATCGTACTGCGTCTGCGCAGCGCTTAGAGCAGTAGTTCACATGACAATGAAACAACGAACTGTTACAAACCGATTTCTTCAAGGAAGCTCCGAGTCAGAAGCTCTGTAGCGTGCACTTCACTGACACCAAACCACTGTCATTTGCTAGTTAAGTGGTGTGAAATGAAAGCTCATCGGAGGGCGGGATGGATGTTTGTTGCTTTTTCTGACGAAAAGAGGTTCTGCCGCCGTCCCAGTGATGGCCGTACGTTGGTTAGAAGGAGGCCAGTTGATGGCTTGCAAACAACCTGTTACGACCTAGATACACTGGACCTACACCAGTAAGTTATGGTATGGGGTGCGACTTCGTATGACAGCAGCGGCAATCTCGTAGTTATCCCGTGCACCCTGACTGATTCTACTTGGTGAGCTGTCATTCATGAACAGCATTCCAGGGAGTGTTTTCCAACAGGATAACACTCGCCCATATACCACTGTCGTAACCCAACATGGTCTACAAGGTATGGACATGTTGCGTTGGTCTGCTCGATCACTAGATCTGTCTCCATTCGAGCACATATGGGACGTTATCGAGCGATAACCGCAGCGACATAAGACAACATTAACCATCGCTGTACTGGCCGACGAAGTGCAGGCATGCAACACCATCCCGAAAACTGACATCGGGCACCTGCACATCGCAATGCATGCACGTTTATATGCTTGCAGCCAACATTCGGATGCATACAACGGCTATTATCATATCAATATTTGGTTTATATCTCACTTACATTAACCTATGATGTTGCGGTGTCAGTCACTAAAATATGAAATGCAGAAATGCAGAACAGGGAATCAGCGATCATAAAGCGGTTACTGCATCGATGATTTCAGCCTTAAATAGAAAAATTATAAATGGTAGGAAGATTTTTCTGTTTAGCAAAAGTGACAAAAAGCAGATTACAGAGTACCTGACGGCTCAACACAAAAGTTTTGTCTCAAGTACAGATAGTGTTGAGGATCAGTGGACAAAGTTCAAAACCATCGTACAATATGCGTTAGATGAGTATGTGCCAAGCAAGATCGTAAGAGATGGGAAAGAGCCACCGTGGTACAACAACCGAGTTAGAAAGCTGCTGCGGAAGCAAAGGGAACTTCACAGCAAACATAAACATAGCCAATGCCTTGCAGACAAACAAAAATTACGCGAAGCGAAATGTAGTGTGAGGAGGGCTATGCGAGAGGCTTTCAATGAATTCGAAAGTAAAGTTCTATGTACTGACTTGGGTCCTATGTCAAAGCGGTAGGTGGATCAAAACAAAATGTCCAGACACTCTGTGACCAAAATGGTACTGAAACAGAGGATGACAGACTAAAGGCCGAAATAGTAAATGTCTTCTTCCAAAGCTGTTTCACAGAGGAAGACTGCACTGTGCTTCCTTCTCTAGATTGTCGCACAGTTGACAAAATGGTAGATATCGAAATACACGACAGAGGGATAGAGAAACAATTAAAATCGCTCAAAAGAGGAAAGGCCACTGGTCCTGATGGGATTCCAGTTCGATTTTACACAGAGTACGCGAAGGTACTTGCCCCCCTTCTTGGAGCGGTGTACCGTAGGTCGCTAGAAGAGCGAAGCGTTCCAAAGGATTGGAAAAGGGCACAGGTCATCCCTGTTTTCAAGAAGGGACGTCGAACAGATGTGCAGAACTATAGACCTATATCTCTAACGTCGATCAGTTGTAGAATTTTGGAACACGTATTATGTTCGAGTATAATATCTTTTCTGGAGACTAGAAATCTGCTCTGTAGGAATCAGCATGGGTTTCGAAAAAGACGGTCGTGTGAAACCCAGCTCGCGCTATTCGTCCACGTGACTCAGAGGGCCTTCGACACGGGTTCACAGGTAGATGCCGTGTTTCTTGACTTCCGCAAGGCGTTTGACACAGTTCCCCACAGTCGTTTAATGAACAAAGTAAGAGCATACGGACTATCAGATCAATTGTGTGATTGGATTGAGGAGTTCCTAGATAACAGAACGCAGCAAGTCATTCTCAATGGAGAGAAGTCTTCCGAAGTAAGAGTGATTTCAGGTGTGCCGCAGGGGAGTGTCATAGGACCGTTGCTATTCACAATATACATAAATGACCTGGTGGATGACATCGGAAGTTCACTGAGGCTTTTTGCAGATGATGCTGTGGTGTATCGAGAGGTTGCATCAATGGAAAATTGTACTGAAATGCAGGAGGATCTGCAGCGAATTGACGCATGGTGCACGGAATGGCAATTGAATCTCAATGTAGACAAGTGTAATGTGATGCGAATACATAGAAAGATAGGTCCCTTATCATTTAGCTACAAAATAGCAGGTCAGCAACTGGAAGCAGTTAATTCCATAAATTATCTGGGAGTACGCATTAGGAGTGATTTAAAATGGAATGATCATATAAAGTTGATCGTCGGTAAAGCAGATGCCAGACTGAGATTCATTGGAAGAATCCTAAGGAAATGCAATCCGACTACAAAGGAAGTAGGTTACAGTACGCTTGTTCTCCCACTGCTTGAATACTGCTCAGCAGTGTGGGATCCGCACCAGATAGGGTTGACAGAAGAGATAGAGAAGATCCAACGGAGAGCAGCGCGCTTCGTTACAGGATCACTTAGTAATAGCGAAAGCGTTACGGAGATGATGGATAAAATCCAATGGAAGACTCTGCAGGAGAGACGCTCAGTAGCTCGGTACGGGCTTTTGTTAAAGTTTCGAGAACATACCTTCACTGAAGAGTCAAGCAGTATATTGCTGCCTCCTACGTATATCTCGCGAAGAGACCATGAGGATAAAATCAGAGAGATTAGAGCCCACACAGAAGCATACGGACAATCCTTCTTTCCACGTACAATACGAGACTAGAATATAAGGGAGAACCGATAGAGGTACTCAGGGTACCCCCCGCCACACACCGTCAGGTGGCTTGCGGGGTATGGATGTAGATGTAGATGTTATCTAGACAAATGTATTCGGAAATTTCATTACTCTGCAGTAATATGTTTTCTAGACAAATGTATTCGGAAATTTCATTACTCTGTAGTAATATGTTTTGGTGTTGTTGTTATTTTTTCGTCAGTTTAATTATGGACACCATATGTATGTTGTCCATAGTATAAGTTCCCTTTTTAAAACGCTGTAGAAAGAGAGCTACTTGTCAGAGTTATATCAAATCTGAACAGCATATTATTGCCAGTAGAGCAAACGACGTGGAAGAAAAAAAAAAAAAAAAACAACTAATACTTGACCAAGAGATGGCGCTGTATGCGTATCGACGTAAATGACGTCGTCTTCAAATGATCGATGAATCGCAACATGATGCCTATGGTCTGAGTTGGACATAATACAATCCGTACTCTTCAATGCGAATGACTGCACAAATTCGGCAATTAATAATGGTGGCATTGTTAGTGAGGTAAGCCTATCAAACACAGTGTTAAAAAGTGAAAAAAAACTGATGAAGAATTCTAAGAGGACGGAAGTAGTTCAATTGTGTTAGCAGAAAAACAACCCGCCCCTTCGACCTGTCTCCAAAAAATCAAGCTGTGCAGTACGTTTTGTCTCCAGCCACTCCTAGCGCAGTATTAGATATCCAAGCTGACTGAAGCAGACCAGCTGTTGCTTCGTTGCTTTGTATACCACACCCCCTCCTGTTTCCAACTAGTCCGTGGTATTAAAAATACCATCAGATATGCAGTACACAGTTACCTAACCTTCACATTAAAGTCAAAGGTGTTCATTACTTCCGACATCTACGTTTGTCATAAAAGTAGTGACAAATTTACATTGTTCACCTATATGTATATACCTCTGATACATTAATTCATATCTCTGACCTTGCAGTCACTTTAATACACTCCTGGAAATTGAAATAAGAACACCGTGAATTCATTGTCCCAGGAAGGGGAAACTTTATTGACACATTCCTGGGGTCAGATACATCACATGATCACACTGACAGAACCACAGGCACATAGACACAGGCAACAGAGCATGCCCAATGTCGGCACTAGTACAGTGTATATCCATCTTTCGCAGCAATGCAGGCTGCTATGCTCCCATGGAGACGATCGTAGAGATGCTGGATGTAGTCCTGTGGAACGGCTTGCCATGCCATTTCCACCTGGCGCCTCAGATGGACCAGCGTTCGTGCTGGACGTGCAGACCACGTGAGACGACGCTTCATCCAATCCCAAACATGCTCAATGGGGGATAGATCCGGAGATCTTGCTGGCCAGGGTAGTTGACTTACACCTTCTAGAGCACGTTGGGTGGCACGGGATACATGCGGACGTGCATTGTTCTGTTGGAACAGCAAGTTCCATTGCCGGTCTAGGAATGGTAGAACGATGGGTTCGATGACGGTTTGGATGTACCGTGCACTATTCAGTGTCCCCTCGACGATCACCAGAGGTGTACGGCCAGTGTAGGAGATCGCTCCCCGCACCATGGTGCCGGGTGTTGGCCCTGTGTGCCTCGGTCGTATTGAGTCCTGATTGCGGCGCTCACCTTCACGGCGCCAAACACGCATACGACCATCATTGGCACTAAGGCAGAAGCGACTCTCATCGCTGAAGACGACACGTCTCCATTCGCCCCTCCATTCACGCCTGTCGCGACACCACTGGAGGCGGGCTGCACGATGTTGGGGCGTGAGCGGAAGACGGCCTAACGGTGTGCGGGACCGTAGCCCAGCTTCGTGGAGACGGTTGCGAATGGTCCTCGCCGATTCCCCAGGAGCAACAGTGTCCCTAATTTGGTGGGAAGTGGCGGTGCGGTCCCCTACGGCACTGCGTAGGAGCCTACGGTCTTGGCGTGCATTCGTGCGTCGCTGCGGTCCGGTCCCAGGTCGACGGGCACGTGCACCTTCCGCCGACCACTGGCGACAACATCGATGTACTGTGGAGACCTCACGCCCGACGTGTTGAGCAATTCGGCGGTACGTCCACCCGGCCTCCCGCATGCCCACTATACGCCCTCGCTCAAAGTCCGTCAACTGCACGTACGGTTCACGTCCACGCTGTCGCGGCATGCTACCAGTGTTAAAGACTGCGATGGAGCTCCGTATGCCACGGCAAACTGGCTGACACTGACGGCGGCGGTGCACAAATGCTGCGCAGCTAGCGCCATTCGACGGCCAACACCGCGGTTCCTGGTGTATCCGCTGTGCCGTGCGTGTGATCATTGCTTGTACAGCCCTCTCGCAGTGTCAGGAGCAAGTATGGTGGGTCTGACACACCGGTGTCAATGTGTTCTTTTTCCATTTCCAGGAGTGTATTAGTCGTATATACGTACAAGTAAAAACGTAAATCTGGCTCCGTATTTAAGGTGTAGGTAAATATCAGAAGAAATGAGAGTTCCATAATTTTTTACTAAATATGTGACACCCTGGTTGGAATGAGGAAGGGGTTTGCGCCACACATTTGGTCTGTTTCCATCAAACTGGATTTTTAATATTGCACTATGTCTGGCTGCACAGCATGATTGGTTGGAAATAAGGGGAAGGGAGGGACTTTTAATTGTGTCCGACTAACGCAATTGAACTGTTTCCACCATGTTGGATTTTTCTTTTGTTCTTTCATTTGCAATACTGTGCTATAACTGTCGGAGATAACTTAAATTCTAATGATCATGTAGATAAAGTTGAGGGGAAAGCAAACCAAAAACTGCAATTTATTGGCAGAGGTCTTACAAAGTGCAACAGGTCTAATAAAGAGATTGCTTGCACCACGCTTGTCCTCCCGCTTCTGGGGTACTGCTGTGCAGTCTGGAAACCGCATCAGACCCAACTGACTGAGGACATATCAAAAGAAGAAGGGCAGCTCGTATTGTAACACCAGGAAATAGAGGAGAGAGTGCGAGGGATATGATAAATCTAACAGGGGTGGTAGTCACTAAAACAAAGGATCTTCTCATGAAATTTCAGTCAACAACTTTCTCCTCCAATTGTCAATACCTATTGTTGTTGCCCACCTACGTAGGGACAAATGATCATCATAATAAAATAAGAGAAAACAGAGTTATCACGGGAAACTCAAGTGTTCTTTTCCCCATTCATTGTTCTAGAGTTGGACAGTAAGAAAATACCTTGATGGAGGTTCGATGTACCCTCTGCTAGGCGCTTAATTATGAACCGAAGAGTAATCATGCAGATGTAGATGTAGTCAGGGTAGAGGAGAAAGTGGGGAGGGAAAGGAAACTGGAGAGGGTTGATGAATTGGTACAGAGTTGGAGGGATTCGGAGGGGGGGGGGGAGGGGGAGGTAAGGGGCCCTATGCGTGGCTTGTGATGTCACGTATACAACGCTCTTGATCCTGCTCCTGAATTTAGACAACCCCAATGCAAATAAATACAAGTAAATAACACATTCCAGAAAAAAAAGATGTCAACTATTGCAAAGAGTTGTCGGAAGAAAATCTTTCAACTTGGACATGAATACTTGGGCCTATCACTCCATTTTGTCAGTTTTGCTGGAAACGTATTGAAAACGACATCTACCGACTAGTGTACACCTTTGGATTCAATGCTTAAGGAAGTGTTATCCATGCGTATAAAGGTTAGTTTTCGTCTTATGTTTACTGAGTGTATGAGAAGCAATGCAGCGCTTTTACAGAGGCTGACGCTTGGCTTTTACGAGGGACTGAGCCGTATCACAGGCGCTTTATTAAAGTACACAAAGGGAAAGGTAATACCCGTGCTTTCATCTTTATAAAAGGTTTTAACAAATCACACAAAAGGATAGGATTTGTGCGCTTTGCTATCTTTCCAGTGAACGTAAATTCCTTTTCTCTGAGAATCAAATACTGTCCGCCAACGATTTCGTAGAATGCAAATTTAATCTCTCTATTTCCCATTAGACTCTGTCTTTCGAGAAAACTCGCAAGTTCGCTGAAGCTTGTTTCGTGTTAAATGTTTTTATGTCAGTGCCGCCGAAACAAAACACGTTTGAGAGACAACGCATTAAAATTTATATAAAGATTAAAAATATGAGTACCCTGAAAGATCTAGAAGAGAACCCGAGAAAATTCTGGTCCTGTGTGAAATCGCTAAGCGGGTGTGAATCTTCCGTCTAGTCCCTTGTTGACCAGTCTAGTGTGGCAGTTGAAGACAGCAAAACAACAGCTGAAGTTTTTTTAAATTTCACGTTCAAGAAATCGTTCACACAAGAGATCACGCAAAAAATACCATCATTTTGCCATCGAACAGACTCTCGTACGGACGACATAGTAATCGGCATCCTTGCCGTAGAGAAAAATATGAAAGACTTAAAAGCAAATAAATCAACAGGTCCGTATGGAATCCCAATTAGGTTATAGAATGAGTACGCTACGACATTGGCCCCTTACGTAGCATGAATTTATCATGAATCTCTCGTCCAGCACAAAGTCCAAAGTGACTGGAAAAAAGCGCAGGTGACTCCAGTAAATTAGAACGGTAAAAGAACGGACTCGAAAAATTACAGACCAATATCTCTAACTGCAGAATCCTTGAACATATTTTCAGTTCGAATATGTTAAACTTTCTTGAGACTGAGAAGCTTATGTCCACGAAGCAGCATGGTTTTAGGAAGCATCGCTCGTGTAAAACTCAGCTTGCTCTTTTCTCACATGATATACTGCGAACTATGGCTGAAGGGCAACAAGGAGATTCCATATTTGTGAATTTCGAGGAAGTATTTCACACGGTGATCCACTGCATGCTGTTAGCGAAGGTACGGGGGCATCGAATGAGTTTACAAATACGTGAGTGGCTCGAAGATTTCTTTAGTAATAGAACCCAATAGGTTGTCATTGACGGCGAGTGTCCATCAGAGATAAGGAGTGCCCCAGGGAAGTGTGGCAGGACCGCTGTTGTTCTCTACATTCATAAATTATTTGGCAAGGGAGGGCAGTAATCTGCGGCTGTTTGCTGATGGTGCTGTGGGGTACAGTACGGCGTCAAAGTTGAGTGACCGTAGGGAGATACAAGACGACTTAGACAAAATATCCAGTTGGAAAAATGTATGTTAATGCGGATGAGTAGGAAGAATAAAGCTGTAATGTCCGGATACGGTATTAGTTGTGTCCTGCTCGACACTGTCAAATCGTTTAAATATCAGTCGAGTCGTTTAAATATCTAGGCACAATGTTGCAAAGCGATATGAAGTGGAACGTGAGAAGTGGAATGTGAGAACTGGGGTCGGGAAGGCGGATGGTCGATTTCGGTTTATTGGCAGATTTTTAGGAGAGAGTGGTTTACCTGTAAAGGAGACTGTATATAAAACGCTGGTGCGACCTGATCTTGAGTACTGCTTGAGAGTTTGGGGTCCGTGCCAGGTCGGATTGAAGGAAGACATCGAAGCGATTCAGAGGCGGGCTGCTAGATTTTTTGGAACAACACGTAAGCGTTATAGAGACGCTCCGGGAACACAAATGGGAGTCCCTGGAGGGAAAGCGACGTTCTTTTCGAGAACACTACCGAGAAAATTTAGAGAACCTGCATTTAAGTTGACTGCCAAACGATACATTGCTTGTAAGGATCATGAGGATAAGGTACGAGAAATTAGGGCTCATAGGGAGGCATATAGGTAGTCGATTTTGGAACAGAAAACGAAATGACAAGAAGTGGCATAGGGTACCCTCCGCCATGCACCGTACAGTGGCTTGCGTAGTTTCTATATACATGTAGATGTAGGTGAAAATATAAACACTAACTGGTTGATACATGTTTCTAATGGAGACTGAGGAATTACGAAAGTAATATTAGATGAAATTTGTATAGAAACTCTAGGCATGAATTTCTAGCATGTTACCTTCGTGGTCTTTAAGCAAAATGTGCGTTTGAGGCTGTAGAATCAGTCTGCAGTCGACTTCCAATGTCGCTTCTCTAAATTTGCGCAATAGTGCCCTGCGGAAAAAGCATCGTCTTCCCCCCAGGGATTTCCATTTGAGTTCACGAAGCATCTCCCTAATATTTGCGTGCTGATCGAACCCAACGTTAACAAGTCTAGCAGCCCGTTTCGATGTCTTCCTTCAATCCGACCTGGGGGGGGGACCCCAAAGACTCGAACAACACTCAAGCATTCGTCGCAGTAGTGTATGATACGCCGTCTCCTTTATAGATGAGCTACATCTTCCCAAAATTTACCGACTTAAAGTCGAATTTTCACCTTCCTTATCACCAACCTGATGTGCTCCTTCCATTTCACATCGCTTTGCCACATTACGCCTAGCCATTTAATCGAAGTGACAGTGTCAAGCTGCTGTATTCGAATGCAATAGTACTGTTTTTCCTACTCATCAATGTTAAATTTTATTATTCTGCAGTTACAGCAAGCTGCTATTCATGGCAGTAACTAGAAATTTTGTCTAAGTCGCCTTGTATCTTCCTAGAGTCACTAAACGACTCCTTCCCGTACAAAATAGCGACATCGGCAAACAGCGGTAAACTGCTGCTCACCCTGTCCGTCAGGTCATTTACGTATATTTTCATTAAGAATAACAACAAGTTGTCTTTAGAAGTGACTATAAAAGACCTTAACATTTTACTCTCGTGAATAAAATTATATGACGGGATAGTTAACACGAATTACCGTGCTACTTGGAGTTAACAAATTTAGGGAAGTTCCCATCAGGAACAAGAAATACGTTCGATCTATATTAGTACATTGGAGAGTGCTACAGTTTCCGTTACGTTTCGTTTTGTTAGCGAACAATTATGAATTGAAAGAGGACATGAATAATTAGATTCCAAACCGCCGAAACTGCTCTAAGCAGTCTCAGGATAAGTTCCCAGGACGTTAAAGTGGGAAAAGATCCAGAGAGGCGATTCTTACTTCGCGGATGATACTGGAAGCAAGGCTAAAGAAAAATCAAAACACGTTCATAGGATTTGTCGACGACGAAAAAGCGTTAGACAATGTAAAATGGTGTAAGGTATTCGGAATTCTGAGAACAATAGGGGTAAGCTAGAGGGAGAGACGGGTATTATACAATATGTACAAGAGGCAAGAGAGAATAATAGAAGTGGATGAATGAGAACGAAATGCTCGAATTAAGAAGGGTGTAGCCTTTCGCCCCTACTGTTCAATCTCTACATCGAAGAAGCAATGATGTAAATAAAAGAAAGGTTCAACAGTGAAATTAAAATTCAAGGTGAAAGGTTATCAATGATGCGATTCGCTGATGTCATTGCTGTCCTGAGCGGAAGTGAAGAAGAATTACGTGATCTGCTGAATGGATTGAACGGTATAACGAGTACAGAATATGTACTGAAAGTAAATCAACGAAAGACGAAAGTAATGAGAAGTAGAGGAAATGAGAACAGCAAGAAACTTAATATCAGAATTGGTGATCATGGAGTAGATGTAGTTAAGGTGTTCTGTTACCTAGGCAGCAAAATAAGCAATGAAAGAAAGAGCAGGGAGTACATCAAAAGCAAACTAGCACCAGCAAAAAGGGCATTCCTGGCCAAGAGAAGTTTATTAGTATCAAATATAGGCTTTAATTTGGGGAAGAAATTTCTGGGAATATACGTTTCAAGCACAGCATTGTATGATAGTGGACAACGGCACTGCCGTGGTGGTAAAACCTGTTCCCGTTACGTCACCGAAGTTAAGCGCTGTCGGGCTGGGATAGCACGTGGATGGGTGACCATCCGGTCTGCTGAGCGCTGTTTGCAAGCTGGCTGCACTCAGCCTTTGTGAGGCAAACTGAGCAGCTACTTGATTTGGAAGTAGCGGCTCCAGTCTCGTAAACCGATATACGGCCGGGAGAGTGGTGTGTTGATCACATGACCCTTCATATCCGCATCCAGTGACGCCTAAGGGGTGAGGATGACAAGGCGACCTTCCAAGACCTGTTCGGACGGAGTTTAGTTTAGTTTTACTGTATGATAGTGAAACATGGTCTGTGAGAACCGTAGCGGAAGAGAATCGAAGCATTTGAGATCTGATACTACAGACAAATGTTGAAAATTAGGTGAACTGATAAAGAAAGGAATGAGGAAGTTCTGTGCGGAATCAGAGAGGAAACGAATATGTGAAAAACACTGACAAGGAGAAGGTACAGGATGTTAGGGACTGATTACCATGGTACTAGAGAGAACTGTAGAGGGCAAATACCCTAGAGGAAGACAGAGATTGGAAAAATCCAGCGAATAGTTGAGGATGTAGGTTGTAAGTGCTACTCTCAGACGAAGAGGTTGGCACAGGAGTGTAATTCGTGGCCGGCCGCATTAACCAGTCAGAAGATTGATGACTAAAAATTTAAAAAATAAAATAAAAAGAATAAAAAAAGAGATCGGATGTAAGTTTAAAAGAGCATACCAGAACCAGCTTTATTTCACAAAGTGACGGAAGAGTTTAATTCAGTAAGTCTATAAGGGGGCCTAAACGTTAGTTGTTATCCGATCTCCATTTTCTGCCTGAGGTTCAGCTACAGTTGCCACTGTCATCAACGTGGGTCCTCCACATACAGTACTTACATTGTAAACAGAAATTAAAGTGACGTCCTCTGAATGCATTTGCCCCCCTCCCATCCCATCCCCCCGCCCCCCCCCCCCCCCCCCCAACCCAACGATTTCTGCCTAGCAGGGTGTCTCAATGGATAGCACACTGGACACGCATTCGGGAGGACAACAGTTCAAATCTGCGTCCAGCATCCTGACCTAGGTTTTCGGGGATTTCCATACATCTCCCAAGGCAAACGGTGGATGATTCCTTTGAAACTGCACTGCCGATTTCCTTAGCTATCCTTGAAATACCCTGCACTTGTGCTACGGCTCTAACGACCTCGGTGTCGACGGAACGTTAACTCTAATCTTCCTTCTTCTTTCCAACTATTTGCTAGTTATTATGTGCGGCAGTAACTTTAACAACCTTCAAACTCCTGTAGATGGGAAAGTAGTGTTGAGGAGAGGGACGTGATCTCGGCATTGCTGAGCCACTGGTATCTCCAGTGATCTTTCTTCTCTTTGCTGTGATGGTCCGTGGTTGTTTGCTGATAGTGCACTGTATGTTGTCTTCTGAAGCAAACCAAGCTTCTTTTAGTGTTTGTACTGAACTAAATAGACTTTCCAAAACGAATATTCTACTTATATGGATCGGAGAGTGGTAGCGTTGCATGATACCATGTTAACGACTAAGACGATTATATACGTTGAGCACTGGATAGACAGAAAGAAAGAAAAGTAAAAATGATGTGGGAAATTAAATAGTTTTCAAAAAGAACATTCTAATGTCGCATGAACCGTAAAGCTTGCAATCAGTGTGTTGCTAGTTTTAACTTGCTGCAGTGGAACCTGGGCTTCTAATTTGAAAGATGTAGATGGCTCCTGCCTGCTGAGCTGAGGAAATAATGATGTCTCGTGGGGTTATCCAGAACAGACACGAAAACAAACCATTGGCGAACCAGCGTTTCCCGTCACTCGCTTGTCACACAGCTTGGCCTCACTTGGTCAGCAATTCTACCTCTCGCCTTGACGCAGGTGGCTGCGAACAACAGACGGGGCTTAGCATACGCGTCAGTTATTTATGTCACGAAGTTGGGTGAGGTTTAGTAGCGCGTAAGAGATGTGCATAGCGCCTGCCCGCTAAGCAACTTCGCAACCTATGAGCAAGTGAGCATAGTCGAGAGAGCGCCACACGGCTGTGTGATTATGCGAGATGCCATCGGCGAACTGCGGCAGCTTAGACCAATCTATACGAAGTTTGTTCGTCCCCATTCTCGCTGGCCACAGATGAATGAAGACCATTCGAACTGGTCACACACTTTCAGTGCTCTAGAATAGACTGAAGGGGAAGAAATCAGAGGGGCAGTCAAAAGTAGTGCTGTAAAATGAAGTGGAAAACATTAGAGGATCAGCCAAAAGTAGAGTTGTAAAATTACCGTGGATACCTTAGACTAGCGTAAGTAAGCACAGTCTACGGTACCTTTCCTAGTAGCATTAGCCTGTTAAACGCGTTATGTGTGTTATATGTGTTGCATACCTATTGGATATTCGTTCCGATCAGTTCTTTTTTTTATGCGATCAGTTTCTTACTAGAGTCTCCTAGAACCCGGAAGTGGTGACCTGCCTAGAAACTGGATAAAGATGTATAAAGGGCCGCATAACATTCGAAACTTTTATGTTCGTGTGAGTTGTAGTAATAAAAAAAAAGAAACAAAAACTAGTCCTATAGCGCTAGAAAACGCAATTTACTCACAAGAAAGTTATTTAGAAACGACTTTTGCACTTATCAATAATAACAGGAAACTCTTGCCCTTAATCGTAATGAAGAAGGAACTACTGAGTACAAACTAAGAACAGTAATTACATACATTTCTTTATGTTTGTGCGTGTAAACTGACCTGTGTCAGAAGTAATTTCTCTGGTAAAAAAAAAGGGCACAAAATGAGCGATCAACTAGGTTTTATTACTTATAAAATTTAATTTTGCAGTGACATAAAATACACGAAGACCTATCACTGTGCGGTTCTAATCATGTCCAAAACAAAGAGAAGTCGTCAGCTACCAGATTCTCCATTTGTTTCTTTCTCCATCAATTCCATTGGTAATCCTACCATTTACAATATCCTTTATTACTGTACCAAAACTACCAACCGTACCTTTGGTGGAGCGCAACTCTAGTCAAAAGGTAGACCTAATTCTTCTTATGTTTTGTCTTTAAATAAAGACTGTTAATTGAAATATCTGAACTTGGAGCTATTCCGCAAAGCTTCTTCTTCAGTCCACTGTAACAGTAACTTTCTGTGCACGCAGATGCCATACTGCAATCGCTCGCAGAATGGTCCACATTGATGCTCGCATTAGAAAGCGTTATGTAATAGAATTCTTAAATGCAGATGATGAAACGCCCGTTCCATTCCAGAAACACTGAAAAATGTGTACGGTGATGCAACAGTGGATATCAGCACTGTTAGCCAATGGGTCCGTCGCTGCAATGAAGCTAAAGGACAAACACAATTGGCTGATGAAGGCGGAGCGGAAAGGTGACTGCTGTGGAGGTTCGATGACATCATTTGTGGTGGCCGTCGGGTGATTCTACATGATTTGTGTCGCATTACCTCTCTCGGTAAAGCCAGTGTGATGACGATTGTTGAACAACTGGTTCAAAAAATGGTTCAAATGGCTCTGAGCACTATGGGACTTAACATCTGAGGTGATCAGTCCCCTAGAGCTTAGAACTACTTAAACCTAACTAACCTAGGGACATCACTCACAGCCATGCCAGAGGAAGGATTCGAACCTGCGACCGTAGCGGTCATGCGGTTCCAGACTGAAGCGCCTAGAACCGCTCGGACACACCGTCCGACGTTCAACAACTGGGATAGTCAAAGGTTTGCTTAACTTGGGTACCAAGAATGGTAGCGGACTACAGTTAAGGGACAAGAAAAACAACTGCCTCCGAAATCTTGTAGCGCCCTCGTTTGGAGGGAGAGGGGTTTCTGGAAAAAAAGGGAGCGAAGAAGAAACACGCTTTTATTTAAAATTTCAACAAGAATCAAAGAGGCATCGCAGAAACTCACAAAAAAGGCCAAAATTGTGCGATCGGCAGGGAAAGTTATGGCTACAGTATTCTGGTATGTAGAGAATGTGATTATACACTGATGTCCAAAACTGAACCAACAAAGAGCTATTTCCCAGCCTTGCGTCTAATTCACGGTATAATCACACAAAATGTCGACAGATGTCCGTACAGTCGTGTTCTGCACGGAAGATGGCATTTCAGTCAACGTTGAACCACGCCAACGATGACGTCAGGGCACCTATAAAATGGAGTAGAATCTACCGGGTACTCCCACAGCCATAATCGCTGCATATACCGTCACAGACGGTACAGTATTGCACGAAGAAGACGCCTACGAGACTCTCTGTGGTGGATGATCGTAAGAAGAATGGAAGCAGGACTGTCGCAACTGATGTGGCCCGAAAGTTTAATGTGAACCGTTCCGTGGTTTCTCGGATATGGCGAAATTTTATAGAGACCGGAACAGTATCCCGAAAACCAGGGCAGGATCGACCTTGTATGATATCAAAAAGAGAGCACCGTTACTTGAACGTAAGGGCACTACGGTACCGCCTAAGTTCTCCACGACACCTGGAATTTGACCCCGCAGCATCCACTGGGCGTGTTGTATCGAGACAAACGATGTACAGGAGGCTAGTGTGGAGTCGTCAACATGCCAGTGTTCTTGTCGCAGGTGACTGCCGATTTGGTCTGGAGAGTGATTCTAAACGCATCTGGAGGGAACGTGGAACCTGATTTCTGTAGCCAACCATTGAGGAAAGAGACTGATATCGAGGATGATTCCAATTATGTGGGCAGGGATTACGTCAGGTATCGTGACGAGATCTTGGGATCTCATTAGCGGTTGTTGCGAGGTGTTGTAGGGCAGACTTCGTACTGCTGGACGATAATGCTTCACTTCACAGAGCACGGCTTGGTGACGTTTTCTTGGAAATGGAAGATAATGCACTCATGGTGAGGCTTGCTCGCTCTCTCTCCCGATTTGAATCATACAGAGAATGGATAGGGACTGCAACTGCTGTGTTCGGATGCAGGCTGAGTTGGCATCCCTTCGCTACCAGATTCAGGCTGTGTTGGCTTCGGTCACACAGCTTGAGGCTGTTGCCAATGGGCATCACTGTGGGGGTCTGGATGGAGGTTTGTCGGGGACGGCCAGCTCGTCCCACGCATCCCCCGATCGGACTAAGACTGTGGTTGCCCGGGATACTGCCCGCATTGAGGCTGATCCCTCACCTGTGGTAGAGTGGGAGGTCGTCTCAAGGTGTGGCAGGGGGCGAAAGACATTGCGGAAGGCTGAACGGAAGGCCTCTCCAGTTTGTCTGACGAACCGGTTTCAGGCTCTGTCTCAGGCCGATACTGATCTTTGGCCTGACATGGCTGCTTGTCCTGTTCCAGAGGATGCCTCTCAGTCTGCAAGATCCGGGCGGTCGCAGAGGGTGGGCTTACTGGTAGTTGGGAGCTCCAACGTGAGGCGCGTAATGGGGTCCCTTAAGGATATGGCACCAAGAGAGGGGAAGAAAACCAATGTGCACTCCTTGTGCATACCGGGGGCAGTCATTCCAGATGTGGAAAGGGTCCTTTCAGATGCCATGAAGGGTCCAGGGTGCACCCATCTGCAGGTGGTCGCTCATGTCGGCACCTCTCTGGCTTCCGGCGGCTATCTGATCTAGCGGGTTCCGCTGGATAGGTCAGAAGTCCACTACACGCAACAAGCGGCTACACGGGTAGCAGGGGTTGTGTGGCGTGGGTTGGGTGGTTTTTTAGGTTAGATGGCCTCGGACAAGTACAGAAAGGGCAACAGCCTCAACGGGTGCGGGCAAAGTCAGGACATGCGGGGACCAAGCAGCAATCGGTATTGTAATTGTAAACTGTCGAAGCTGCATTGGTAAAGTACCGGAACTTCAAGCGCTGATAGAAAGCACCGAAGCTGAAATCGTTATAGATACAGAAAGCTGGCTGAAGCCAGAGATAAATTCTGCCGAAATTTTTACAAAAGCACTGACGGTGTTTAGAAAGGATAGATTGCATACAACCGGTGGTGAAGTGTTCGTCGCTGTTAGCAGTAGTTTATCCTGTAGTGAAGTAGAAGTGGATAGTTCCTGTGACTTATTATGGGTGGAGGTTACACTCAACAACCGAACTAGGTTAATAATTGGCTCCTTTTACCGACCTCCCGACTCAGAAGCATTAGTGGCAGAACAACTGAGAGAAAATTTGTAATACATTTCACATAAATTTTCTCAGCATGTTATAGTCTTAGATGGGGATTTCAATTTACCAGATATAGACTGGGACACTCAGATGTTTAGGACGGGTGGTAGGGACAGAGCATCGACTGACATTATACTGAGTGCACTATCCGAAAATTAACTCGAGCAGTTAAACAGAGAACCGCCTCATGGAGATAACATCTTGGACCTACTGATAACAAACAAACCCGAACTTTTCGATTCTGTAAGTGCAGAACAGGGAATCAGTTGTAGCCGTTGCAGCATCCCTGAATATGGAAGTTAATAGGAATATAAAAAAAAGGGAGGAAGGTTTATCTTTTTAGCAAGAGTAATAGAAGGCAGATTTCAGACTACCTAACAGATCAAAACGAAAATTTCTGTTCCGACTCTGACAATGTTGAGTGTTTATGGAAAAAGTTCAAGGCAATAGTAAAATGCGTTTTAGACAGGTACGTGCCGAGTAAAACTGTGAGGGACGGAAAAAAACCCATCGTGGTACAACAACAGAGTTAGGAAACTACTGCGAAAGCAAAGAGAGCTGAACTGCTAAACGCAGCCAAAACCTCTCATACAAACAGAAGCTAAACGATGTCAAAGTTAGCGTAAGGATGGCTATGCGTAAAGCGTTCAGTGAATTCGAAAGTAAAATTCTATGTAACGACTTGACAGAAAATCCTAGGAAGTTCTGGTCTTACGTTAAATCAGTAAGTGGCTCGAAACAGCATATCCAGACACTCTGGGATGATGATGGCATTGAAACAGAGGATGACACGCGTAAAGCTGAAATACTGAATTCGTTTTTCCAAAATGTTTCACAGAGGAAGACCGCACTGCAGTTCCTTCTCTAAATCCTCGCACAAACGAAAAAATGGCTGACATCGAAATAAATGTCCAAGGAATAGAAAAACAACTGGAATCACTCAACAGAGGAAAGTCCACTGGACCTGACGGGAGATCAATTCGATTCTACACAGAGTACGTGAAAGAACTTGCCCCCATTCTAACAGCCGTGTACCGCAAGTCTATAGAGGAACGGAAGGTTCCAAATGATTGGAAAAGAGCACAGGTAGTCCCAGTCTTCAAGAAGGGTCGTCGAGCAGATGCGCACACCTGTAGACCTATATCTCTGACGTAGATCTCTTGTAGAATTTTAGAACATGTTTTTTGCTCGAGTATCATGTCGTGTTTGGAAACCCAGAATCTACTCTGTAGGAATCAACATAGATTTCGGAAACAGCGATCGTGTGAGACCCAACTCGCTTTATTTGTTCATGAGACCCAGAAAATATTAGATACAGGCTCCCAGGTAGATGCTATTTTTCTTGACTTACGGAAGGCGTTCGATACACTTCCGCACCGTCGCCTGATAAACAAAGTAAGAGCCTACGGAATATCAGACCAGCTGTGTGGCTGGATTGAAGAGTTTTTAGCAAACAGAACACAGCATGTTGTTATCAATGGAGAGACGTCTACAGACGTTAAAGTAACCTCTGATGTGCCACAGGGGAGTGTTATGGGACCATTGCTTTTCACAATATATATAAATGACCTAGTAGATAGTGTCGGAAGTTCCATGCTGCTATTCGCGGATGATGCTGTAGTATACAGAGAAGTTGCAGCATTAGAAAATTGTAGCGAAATGCAGGAAGATCTGCAGCGGATATGCACTTGGTGCAGAGAGTCGGAACTGACCCTTAACATAGACAAATGTAATGTATTGCGAATACATAGAAATAAGGATCCTTTATTGTATGATTATATGAAAGCGGAACAAACACTGGTAGCAGTTACTTCTGTAAAATATCTGGAAGTATGCGTGCGGAACGATTTGAAGTGGAATGATCATTTAAAATTAATTGTTGGTAAGGCGGGTACCAGGTTGAGATTCATTGGGGGAGTCCTTAGAAAATGTAGTCCATCAACAAAGGAGGTGGCTTACAAAACACTCGTTCGATATATACTTGAGTATTGCTCATCAGTGTGGGATCCGTACCAGATGGGGTTGACGGAAGAGATAGAGAAGATGCAAAGAAGAGCGGCGCGTTTCGTCACAGGGTTATTTGGTAACCGTGATAGCGTTACGGAGATGTTTAACAAACTCAAGTGGCAAACTCTGCAAGAGAGGCGCTGTGCATCGCGGTGTAGCTTGCTTGCCAGGTTTCGAGAGGGTGCGTTTCTGGATGAGGTATCGAGTATATTGCTTCCCCCTATTTATACCTCCCGAGGAGATCACGAATGTAAAATTAGAGAGATTAGAGTGCGCACGGAGGCTTTCAGACAGTCGTTCTTCCCGCGAACCATACGAGGCTGGAACACGAAAGAGAGGTAATGACAGTGGCACGTAAAGTGCCCTCTGCCACACACCGTTGGATGGCTTGCGGAGTATAAATGTAGATGTAGATGTAGATCCCCTAGTAACCCGCGTTGCATCACGTCACCATCCACCAACCATTCTCCAAGGCTTGTAAGCGGCTCTGCAGGAAGAATGGGCGTTATTGCCTCAGCATGAGACTTATGACATCATTCACAGCACACACCGTCGTTTTCAGGCCTGTATTGGTGCCAGAGACGGCCACACCCCATACTCCGCACATTAACCAGTTTCGGAATGTGTGTGCAAATCCGTTAAGTTAAAAAATAGTTGAATATCTTTGTCTACGTTGCGATTGTTTACATTCTGTGTTCTTCAGGTTGTTTCTACTTTACTATTACCTGTTTACAGTGTTTTGTGGCAAAAAAAAAACGCAACCTTGAAAAATCTCCGTTTGTTGCTTCAGTTTTAGATACAAGTGTGGCTGATTCTATGGAGCCGGGATGCACAAAAAATTCCGTCCAATAAATGAGAATCCTCAAAAAGCTTAAAACACTTCTTCAGCGACTTTGTCCAATAATAGCTATGGTGGACGTTCTTTTTTGCATGACAGTGCAAGGCCACACGCCAGTCGTCACGCCACTGAAGAGGCCGTGAAAATTAGATTGTATGTCTTGTCTTATTCTCCATACAGCCCTGAACGGTGACCATCAGACTTACGCCAACTTGGGCCGTTGAAAGAAGCTCATTTGATTCGCCTGAAGATGAGGAGACGGTGAAAATGTTTGTGCATCAATGGCTTCAGAAGCAGGACCGTGCGTTTTACCACACTGGAATAGACGGCTCTGGTAAATGGTGAACTAAAACTATGGCAATGGACCAAGATTACACTGAAAAGTCATAAATTAATCGTCAGCGTTGTGGTTTCCAACGTATGTCGTTGCGTTTAGCGGTAGCAGTCACCGCGGGTCAGGCAGTGCCGTCGCTGCTGCAGTACTGGCTGTTCTTCCTGTTTTACTGTCCCTCATAATACATATCTATAACACGAATATCACACTAGGCTAATTTTGGATCGTTCCATTGAATGAGCACATAATATCCCGCTTTAAAATTAATTTTGCTTTTAACGGGAAACAAAGCGACGCTTTGCGTCGACACTGGGAGCCGAATGAAATACGTGATGAGAAGTATTTGTTAGGGGTGACTCCAGACACACACACACAAAAGAAAGTGCAATGTAATAGCGCCTGAGAACTTTTAGAAAGACACCTGGTGTATATTTGGTGGTTACAATTAAACTTTCCCTATTTAACACGTTATAACACGGAAACTAATTGCCATACGAGAACCAGACTTCGTAGCATTAATGTCAAGGACGCGGGTAAGAGAAACATTGCAGAATCAGTTCAACTGAAATACTTTTAATGTGCTGCTACGATACACCATACCATTACACACCGGTACCATTACTACTACAAAAGGGACTCAATATGGCGCCCATCAGTGTCCAGAAGAGTATGAAAGCCCAGGACTGCATTCTGCACAGTAGAGCGAATCATGTTCGTAGGTATGCTAGCTACTTGATATGCTGCGCTTCAGGTCAGCACATGTGTGAATGTTCCTCTGGTAAACCCTGTCCTTCCGATAGCCCCACAACCAGAAATCACAGGGAATGAGATCAGGTGATCGTGCCGGGCTAACATTTGGAAACGATCGGAGTATCAGAAATGTGTTTCTCAGAAGCAGATGAACTTCACGAGTGATGTGTCATGGGGCTCCATCTTGCTTTAAGACTGTTGAGGCAGGTATGACATGTTGGCGGAGCGTATCGCAGTAACGCTGGCCAGTCACACTGCACGTCTTTGGTCCTTGAGCGCCAGTCTCTTGAAAAAGAATGGGCCAATGATGAACGTACCCTTGAAGCCACACCACACGGTGCACATTCACCATACAGAGGAACTTTATGCACAGTGACTGGAGGTGAAGAACCCCACAATCGGCACCTCACCCGTCAGAGAACAATGAGCTTCTTTTGTAAATAGGATGGTCCAGGGTCAGTTTTTGTCAACTTCAATCCTTTCGAGAAACTGCAGAGCGAAGTCAACAAGACGTTGCGCATCTTGTGATGCAGGCTGCTGTATGATATGGATGTTATAGGAATACCATTTCGAGAAAGGTTCGAAGCACCTTCCGTACAGCGGACCACGGGATGTTCAACCGTCGTGATACAGCACGCGCACTGCCTGACGGTCGGGAATGGAGCGCAGCGTTGTCAGCCATAGCAACAGCGATTTCATCAACCACGTGTGGTGCAACAGGTCGTCGACTTCTTCCCGGAGCGACTCCTGATTCTACAGTTGATTTGAACTTCATCATCATGTTTCGCACAGCAGGTGGAGAAAGAGGACCCTTCGGTAATCCTTTCAGCCGGCGAGATTGTCGAAGTGCAGCTGCAGCATTACTGTTTTTTTTTATTTTTTATAATAGAGCTTCAACAATAATTCCCTGTTTCTTTTCTCCAAGCTCATGTTGACACTTCAACAAGTGCACTGCGATTGGTCAGGTGTGAGAGGCTATGAATCACGATGACTGATCACGGCACCTGGTGGCCATAGTTGGAACTGGTCGGTGGCGCTGTGACGCATTGAAATCATGCACCCCATACTCTGCACATTAATGATACTCGTGGGGTAATCAGTTTCCGTGCTACAACAATAGGGAAAATTTGATTATAACTACCCGGTATATGCCTAAGGACGATGAGAATTCCTATCGAATATTCGCTCTGTTCTTCTTCGATATTTTACTTACAGCAAGGTGAAAAGAATACAGACGAGCTCACGAACCTCACTCGAGACGTAAACATACAGCGGCCGTTGTACACCACACGAGGTCGCTGACGCACATCCGCTCGCTGGTACGGCTGCGGCGAGACTGAAAGCACACTGACAGCGCGGTGCCTCGTTGGTATGATGCGCAATACCTTTGCTGCAGACGATCTTGCACTCCTCCACTAGATGATTTAGCAACGAAGCCCGGAAGGAGGGAAGGTGTACGTCTACATCCTCATGGTTACTACGTAAACCTGCATACGGAATATGCTGGGAGGTATCTTGGGCGACTTCTAGTCATTCTGTTCCTGTTACACTCGCAAAGGAAGAGAGGCGCAAATGACAGTCTATATGCATCCGCACATGTCCTGATTTCTCTTATCTTCTCTTATCCATTCTTACGTGAGATGTATGTTAGTGGCAGTAGGACCGTTCTGCTGTCTGCCGCAAATGTCGTTTCTTTAAACTATCTCAATAGTGCTTCACGTTCTCCCCTCCAGGTATTCCAGTTTGAGTTCATGGAGCATTTCCGTAATGCTCGCTTGTTGATCGAAGCTACAGCTAAAAAATCTAGCAGCACGCTTCAGAATTTCTTTGATGTGTTCCTTTAATTCGACGTGGTAGGGAATTCAAATACTCGGACAGTACTACAAACGAGATGCGCAAGTGATTTGCATGCAGTCTAGTTAATAGATGAGCTACACTTTCCTGTCTCTCAATAAACCGAAGTCTGCCATTGATTCGTCTTCCTTACATCGCCATCCAGTCAATATCGCTTTGCAAAGATACACATAGACATGTAATGGACGTGACAGTACGGAGGTAAGAAAGTGAGGTAGATATTAAAGTTCCGTCGATAGCCAGGTCATTAGAAAAATTACAAGTTCAGTTTGCAACCGGCCTCATTTTTGTTAAATCTCTGAGTGTATATTGAATAAATACAGAAAATTTCCCTGATTAAAATACTCCTTTTTGTTATGAGTATTGACTTATGAAAGAACTGTTGTAATGAGATCTGACTTAATTCGAACAACAAGCTAACACAGCTACCAGTCATTTCGTGATTAATTTGGAATTACAGTATGTGTAATTTCACTGCATTGATCTATTATTTTACTTACAGAATGTTTCCTATTCTCACCTTATTGGCAGAAGATGTGCGGTAAGCATGATTGACTCATAATTTTAATTCAAATACCTATCTAGAAATCGACTCAAAATGGTGATTAACAGAAAAATTCTGTTCATATAACATTTGTGCTCCGAAGATTTCGACGAACACTCACCTTCTGCAGCTTGGAAGAATCGTACAAAAATGCTGTTGGCACTTTTAATCTGACTATATGCGTGCAGCACAGGGAAAATAATTACTCTCACTGAAGGGAAATGATGACAGAAGGATTCCCATTACTTAATAATTCATAGGTCCATAGCCACATGACTTCTTGAAAAGGAGTGTTACACGCACAAAGTTTAATGATGAGTGGCTACGTCAAAAATATATGGAAAGATTTTGTATCATTAGTTTATTGTTTGACCCCAAGACATTAATGACATGCCACTAAATACCACTACAAGACAAAGACCGACGCAAATACTAGGAATTATTGGATGGATGAAGAACGAATTTACATAACTTGCCTATGAATCAAATGCATAACACAAAGAAAAAGAATTGTGGTACACATTAATCGAAACCAAATGCCCCACAGTATTACTTTTAGTGGCTCAGTATAAAGGTGAGTACTAAATGTACCTGGCAGTAATGTGGCATGCTAAGAAGTACATTGCACCATATATTACCTTCTTCCTTGTTGCCTGTCACTAGAGAATGCCGATGGCAATTCTCATTGCACTCATTTGATTTCACATAAAGAACGAAGTTGTAACCACCAACCACTTCTCTCGATATACCGCAGAGTAGCTACACTTTCACCTTGTATCGAATACGTTTGGGACCGAGCAGAACAGAACCTTTTATTTCCGGCACTAGCCGCGTTGAATTCCTATTGGCCGCACCTACTACTCACTAAAGATCGTCGCTAAGACAAGCCACCACAACTTGCTACACCACAGATATCGACTACTGAAGACATATTATCACAGCAGAACTGCTTGATATTTGCCAGAAGCGTAAAACATGAGAAAGTGGAAGTTGTAAAATGCAATAGGCAACTTTGAAGTTGAACACAGATTGGAAAGGAAACCGTACGCCATCTATTTGAAGGATTCACCCAGCTGTTCCCTAAGGAGGTTTAGCGAAATCACACAAAACCTAAAGAATTATTGCCGTAGGGGTATTTTAAACACGTCCCTCCAGAGCGGCAGATTCGCATCTTAACGGCTCCGATCCTTTGGTTGTTTGGGTGGTGAAGGGTATCAACTGCGACAGATCGCTTCCGGCGATGTCAAACGGTCGCTCTCCGGCGAATACCCAGTCAGTGTGAATCTCTTTGACTACTCGACAGCGAAAAATTACTTAACAGCTCATTACGAAACAGGAGCAGGCCACCGGACTCCGAACAAAGCCTGACAAACGCTCGTTCGCAGAAGTTGCCGGCTCGGTAGACAGCGACTCGATGGCAGTTCTGCCCGAGCAGCCGAGGCGTGCAAAACGCACAGCGTGCCTACGGGAAAGCCTCAACGGCAGCTACTGTTGACATACGCTGCAGGGCAACGTCACATTCCTCTGAACAGCGATGAACAACCGCCTCGCTCGGTTGACATTGTGCCACAAGCTACGTAAATGCATGCGATTTGCTGCTGCCCGGCGGAGTAAAACTGTGACTCTTTTATAAACCGTCTATAACATCAGACCACAGATTGCACTCGTCTGTCTCTTCCACGAACCTGGCTCACATTCAAAAACACACACTGTACGTGCTTCCATTCCCTTCATATGACCAAAAGTGCGAGCCACTGGTTCAGCGCAGGTAAGAGTTCGGCGCACATGTCAAACAGATAGTTGTCTGTAGTTACACAAGGAGTGGAAACTGTGGAATGCACCGAGTTCATGGATTAAGTCCGAGTCCGTTGTAATGGTACGAAAAACACAGCCGAAGACGCACATCAAATACAGTCCACAAGCTCGTAGGAGCTAGCGTATGCTCTAATCTATGCAGACGGGCATGTTTTCACTGTGTGGGTAGCCTTAACCCGCTCCAGAGACAATGGGACCACACTATGTGACTTGGCTAAGGATGGTGTGTATCTGGCCAATTCCCACTGCTGTGACCTCGCTATCTACTGCGAGTAATATATCATTCGTCATGACAATCAAAAATTTATGTAATCCTGGTTTGGCAATTGTCACATTGTTCATTAGCTCTTTTGAACCACGCAAAGCCTAAATCTGAATGGATGGAAATGGATTTAAAACACGCCCCACGGGAATGAGTGCCCGTGCATAACCAGTGCATCACCCTCTAAAGAACAAGAAATTACTGGTGAATTATTAATCATATCTTCTAGCTATTATGTAATAATGAAACGTCCCCTTAGAAAAATTATACACGACTGTGCTTAAACTGACACACAATATTTTTAGCGCAACGCAATCTGACTTTCAATAATCCCTACAAGAGAATGGCCCTGACTAACATTAACCTATATGTTTCACAAATCACTTACCTCACAAAAATCTTTGTTACTCGAACTACTGCAATACAGCGAGCACCACTACTGCCAGCTAACTAAAAGATTCACTAATTACTGATAGGTATAGTTAGCAAATGAAAGATTTTAATAGAGAACAAACAATGTATTTACCTTAGTAGTCATAATATATATATCAGTTCATGACACCAATTCTTACAAATTTCAAAACTCCGCCTTCTCTCTCCCCACGTCCACCACTGCTGGCGGCTCACCTCCAACTGCGCAACGCTACGCGCTGTTAGCATCGAGCTGCCGCTGCCCAATACTACAATGGCAGACAACAATGCAAACCAGCCACAGACTGCACACGGCACAGCCAGTGATTTTTATACAGAGCGCTACGTGGCGGCGGCGTTACCAATAAAAAAAACCTAAACAGCCTACTTACATAGCCCCCATGCTCCCCACAAAAAAATTTACAAATTGTTTTGGGCATTGGCCAATGCAGATTTGAAAAATTGTTTCATAATTACAATGACAAAGAAATGAAATGCACACACTTATCGATACAATGTTGGTCAAAAGCTAAAATTTTCTCACAGTCCATAAAGACAGTCCTGATCATTCATCAAAGTAAAATTGCAGTGTTTTTCTCAAAGTCTGAGTAGTAAAAGAAAATGCACACGGAATTAGTGGATTTACATGCAGTCTTGAAGAAGTAGTGTTGTCCTTTAAACGAAAGAAAGTGCTGACTCTCGACATGCAGACCGGTAATGGGCCACAGCAGAGTCAGTCGACGTTGAAGACTATCGGTAGGTAGGTCATCACAGAGCAGACCCACTGTAGTCCTGGTAGAGATTACTATTGGTAGGCCACCAGAGGTGCAGATCCACTGCAGTCCTTGTAGAAATAATGGTATTGGTGGGTCATCAAAAGTGTAGACCCACTGTAGTCCTTGTAGAGATGGCCAGCAGCCATCTGTTGCGAATGTGCAGGTGCATAATCACCCTCAAAGAGTCTTGCGAAGAATATAGCAAGTCCATAAATCACCACTTGTCCAATCACAAAGAAATTGTTTGAAATGTCCTTAGAACCAGCAATGCTGTTATCCAGTCCCTTGCTGAATTATTAACACACATGCAAACACTATCAGTCCCTATTTCTCACATATTGTCCATATACTATGACCAACAGAAACGTGTGCAGTGAAATGTAATTTACAAGTTACTTAATTTGATGAACTGGTGTCAATTACAATTTTATAACATAAGAATACAATAACAAAGGTACAAAATACATCTTTAAAGAACATAACAGTACAGATAACTTTTGCAGTAATACAGGCCTTACAAAGGAATTGAAATAACAAATACATCAGTGTTACAAAAATTATGACATAAGTACATACATAAAAGATCAGAATAACTTTTGAAACATCAACTTCACACATGAGCATTAGAACAAAACAGAATAAATAATGTGTAAACATCTTTACAAAGTAAATAACATGTTATTAATGCAAATTATATTTGAGGATAACAGTATTCCTCATCATAGTGAATGTAGCTGAATATTAGAAAATTCTACAACATAAGTCTCTTCAGATGAACATATAAAGACAGGAAAAACATAAATACACATGGGTACACAAACACATAGTGGGATAACACAAGGAAAAGGCAGGGTTTGTTTTACTGCAGTATTTTGCAAACAAAACTTTCTTTACTTCTCATAGATCTCGCTTCATTCTTCATTATTTCCAATAAGTCATATCGAAGCCTGCTTTCTGTATTATGCTCACATCCTCTTTCAAAAATAGTTTTTCTCCACTATACAGTACTTTTTGGGCCAAACCATTTTCTTATAGCTTCTCAATGCTTTTCTTCCAATTCATCATAGTTAGTTTCTTATATAGTCTACCCCCTCTTAAGCTAACTTAAATCTACTGAGCTCAGATGCTAAACTAAGGGACGAGGCCAAGCAGCAGCACAAAACAAATTAATACAAACAGCAATGTCCCAAAAAAATGGAAATTGGTAAAGCAATTGCAATATTACAACTAATATAAGGCGCTGTGCAGCAAACAAGAGAAACAAATCCCTAGTAAAACTGGCTTAACAGAGTAATACAAAGTCAAATTCAGCAACATTACGCCTGGCACACAGCAGCAGCAAATGCAATAGCTTATAACTAAACACGACAAAGCTCAAGCAGAAAAATATATTACAGCAAAGACAACAATGCAGAAAAGGGAAATGTCTGTTCACATATTAATATCTATGTCATTAAAGTAGTACACCACAAGAAGTTATCCTACCATAAAAATTACCAAGTACTTGAAAAGAAAATTATGTATGCAGTTCCTGTGAAGGGAAGTCTTTTTGTGCCCCTTCGTTTTTTTTAAGTACATCGTAAAGTTATTATTTACTGCATCTGTAGGCATAAAATAACTATATTAGTACATCTATTAAATTGTATTTTAACCAATGCTGCAGTGCAGATAGAAACTAGATATTAAACAAAATGAGTAAATAAATATATAAAGCAATCCATATGGCATTTCTCTCAACTAGCAAGACAATAGCCATGTAATGTTTCTCATCGTTTCATTAGTCATTTTAGTAAATATCATAAATTAAGAGCTCCACAGTATAATCATATGTTTTCAAGTTCGAGCGTGTCGTATTTGCGATGTTTCCTACAAAGGAATGAATGTCAATAGCGAGGATAATGGCCTCTATTTTTGTTTTACCTGTGTCTCTGAAAGGCACACACTAATGGCTTTCTTTTTGTCAGGTGGTTGTCGGGCAGCTGGGTGCCCACGACGCATTACGTGCAGGTGGCCACTTACCTTTCTTACTGAAAAATTTACGACAGCAGTTTCCGCTACAGTGACAGTCTCATATAAAAATATTTTCACAGGTTGAGAATTTGCGTTTAGAAATATGTAGAAACAAAATCCTTTAAATATAATAGTGTCCAAAAAATTTTCGCCAGCAAAGTGATACATTCACGCATATACACACATTTCATAACTCTTAAAGTACGATTCTCGGTTTCCAACGTCCTTTTTCACAAACCAGAGTCCCTAACCACTACTCTTTATTCCTTACCTTATTCGTCGACACTTCTTCAATATTTCATCATAACAGATACATAGCACAATCAAATAACTCATGCAGCATCAGCTTATTGACCATAAACACACCACAACAGCATAATACACATAGTCATCGTAATAACAACATCATAACACCTCATACAAATTCTCAAAATCGTCAGAGCTTCCTCCACTAATTTCAAAACCTAAAAAAAATCTCTGCTCATGTCAAAAGTGTCATCTACCTCAAATGTACTTTAAAAATCGTGATCCCATACCAAATATGTCATTCAAAGCTGTCATAGTATCACAATGGTTCCGAAAAAGTATGAACAGTTCACAAAGTACAGACAAAATACAATTTCGTAAGTATGAAGTTATCCAACTGTGTAATTACGTAACCATCTGTCACTGATGTAGTAAAATAAATGTTTGTCTCTCTCAGTTAAATAACCAGATAGCTGTGTAATTTATGTGTTAGAGAAATATGGTACCAATGTGTAAAGCTGTATAAGCTAATACCATATTAGCTAGGGCTCCTTGTGTTTGCCGAACATATGGTACACAAAGTAGGCGTGTACCTCCCTGAGGATTAATGTAATTATATCCTCAGATGTTACAGATTACAGCAATGGAATGAAATGTTTCACGGAAAACCTTTGTATCATTGAACTTGAAATATCTTTAAAAATAAATGTTTTAAGTACAAAATTAGTCACTCAAATACGTGTACTGTAGCGATAAACTGTGCGTCTTGTTGTAAGATAATCTCTGTGGAAGTGTCGTAATTATCGTCCTCCGAAAGCTAAGTTCTACAGAAGTCAATGTTCTTACCTCGTAATAAACGAAGTGAATTGCTTTCCGTATAGATATCGTAGTTATTACGTACCTTACCGTAATCAAGAAAGTACTATAATGTGACGTATTGTTGTGCTACGATAAAGGCTGTCTCATTGTAGCTATACCACAAAAGTTACTACTAAAACATGTTTTACTTTCCAGAATAATACAGAAAAACTGTGCAGATATAAAACAGCAACAATGTAAATCGTGTCACATATTAGTAGCGCCGTGATATAATCGTGTAGCTATTAGAGAAACCAAATGCTAAGTCATCTTTAATCTCACCGAATGAACTTCAAATAAAGAATGTGTTTTCAATTAAACCAAAATGTTGAATTAAAATCTCATTAGCAGTACTGGTAAATGTTCTAAGTATGTAAGCCTTATAGTCGTTGCGTAATCGTGCAACTAACAAGCAAGAATGTACAAATAACAACACTGTGTCGTCTGTTCACTATAACAATGCATTAGTAATTTCTGTTTAAATATGTTCTTTAAGTTCTAGACTGGATAGTTAACTTCAAAACATTGTTGCATGTTAACAGATTCTTAGTCTGACAAAGTATACTAGAAATGTTAGTGAAAAGTTTTATGGCAAAGACTAATTTAAAAAACAGATTATCCCTCAATAAATGGTTTTACATGTGAAATGTAGTACAATCCTTTACTCTTCCTAGTGCTCAGAGTTAACTTGAACGCAATTATCATGCGTTATACGACGGTAAAGAATACTGGAATTTTTCTCAAGGTTAGCTTATGTTATTTTTCTCTGAGCCAGCTGGCGCACGCGGCTGCCTGCGGTGTGAGTCATTGTCTGTCTCTTTGTTGGCGCGCGCCGTTATTGGGATTAGGAGACCTAACTTCTACAAATTCACCTTGTCGAGAGGGCCCTGGTCTGTTTGAATCCCGCCAGTTCTGATGCAATTCAGGTCTGTCGTTACGATCATATCGTCTGTCGTCATGTCGGTAAATTTCGTAGTTTCTTTCTTGTCGGTCACGAGGTGGAGAATTTCTCCCTGAATCGTAACTGCGCGCTGGACCGTTGCGTCTTAAGTTATTCCGTCTCCCTTGATAATAATTATTTTGGTTTCCATATTGTCTGTTTCTCTGATTGTCTCTGTGATAGTCACTACTGCGGAGAGGTGATCTTTCCCTGTAATTATTACTACTCTGCCAACGGTTGTCATACGGGTGGTGTCTGTTTTGGTCACGATTTGTGTTGTGAGAATAGCCTTGTCGTGTCCAGTTATTATTTCATTCATCGCGGAATTGCGACGGATGTGACCTATAATTGTTGTGTTCCTGTTTTCGCGTTCCTCGATTGTCAGTGTCAATTTCTAATTCTTGTAAGAGTCCTTGAAAAGCTTCAATGTCGTCTTTGCCACGGCCTGCCAAAATAATATGCCGTAAATGTTCCGGTAATTTGATTAAGCAAATGCGGATGAGTTCTGAGGGGCTGTATGGGTTTGAAAGATACTGATTCTTATGTAACATGTCTTCAAAATATTTGACAAGACTGGAAAATTCAGATTGTTCGAAATGTTTCATCATTATGATGCTATGTTTTACTTGGTCTTGTGTAGCTTGAGACCAATATGCTGAGAGGAAGGCATGATAAAATTCTCCTTCACTATGACAATCGTGAATGACCGATCGCATTCTTACAGCTGGTTCATTCTCCAAGTAGCCACACATAAATTCTAATCTGTGCTCTAATGACCAGTTGGGAGGAAAACAATGAGAGAATTGTTGGAGCCACGCTTGTGGATGAATGTCGTTGCCAGAATTCTTAAATGTTTTGAATTTACGTGCAGGAATGAACTGCTTATAGTCAAAATCATCGTGTCGGCGGGTAGCCTATCGTTCATTGTTACGTCGTGTCGGCAGTTCCATCTCAAAATTCGGTGCACTTTGCCAATTTCTTTCACAATTTCCGAAATGCCCTGTGTTATTATTTTGTGGCTTTTCCGTATTTCTAAGTCCCTCTTCCCGTGTGTGAGCGCGAGTGTCCTCTGAAATACGTAATTCTTGTATTACCTGTGTCAGCTGATCTTGCACTTCCCGGATTTCTCTTTGGCGTTGTGTATTAATTTGATTCTGATTTTGTTTGAATTTCCTAATTTGTTCGCACTCTTCTGTATCATTCAGATCATCATCTACCTTTGTAGATAAGTTAATGAACTGATCTGAAAGTTCGGCTACTTTCTCCGATAGTGAACACATTTCCTCAGTGTGTTTTTCTGAACCAAGTTTCAGAGTGTCCATTTGTGTTGAAATCGAATCTACTGTGACCTTTAAGTTTTCCTGGGTTCTTGCAAGTTGCGTAACCGAATCGGTGGATGCAACTGAGTCCATTTTAGCTTGCAAGGTGTCGTGATTTTCACTAACAATAGTTTGCAGTTCTTTTATGGCTGCTTCATGATTCTGTAATGCGTTTTCATGCCGCCAAAAAATAGGTTGAAAATGCTCACAAATTTGTGTTTTTACGTCATTACAGATTTTTTTTTCATTTCGATTCAATGTTTTGTAACTCAGTAGTTAAATCTTCACGAGTTTGTTCAAGTGTGGTGTCTAACTTCCGAAGATTTTGTTCCATTGTGTCTAACTTTTGAAGCTTTTGCTGTGTTTGTCTCTGGTGTTGTTCCATTGTGTCCAACTTTTGAAGATTTTGTTCCATTGTGTCTAACTTTTGAAGATTTTGTTCCATTGTGTCTAACTTTTGAAGATTTTGTTCCATTGTGTCTAACTTTTGAAGATTTTGTTCCATTGTGTCTAACTTTTGTAGCCTTTGTCCCATTTGTTGCATTAACTGTAATAACAGTGCACTGGTGTCTGAAACATGTTCCTCAGTGCTTTTCGGCAGTGCATTTGAACCGGCAATATTCGCATTTTGAAAAGCCGAAAATGTGTCTTGATTTATTTGAGAAAACGGTGAGGACGCAAAATCTGAATCTACAGTATTTGCAAGATTGTGTCCTGTCATTTCGGAATCCTGAGGCGAGCTGTTGCCGACCGATCGATCGATAATGCTTCCCTGTTCACTAATTGTTTCACTGCCTACACCATTATTTGCAGCCCGCTCCATTTCCCTGTGCGCTATTACCAAATTACTACTTTGAACGTTAGTGAATTCATTACATGGTGACGCTAACACACTGCTTTCGTCTTCACTGTCATTTCTCAGTTTACTTTGGAGCCTAGTGTTACGTTTTTCACACGCCGTTACTGTCACAATTTTTCACACGACAACACAGAAAAACACAATTTGAAGAACAAAAAATAAGAGAACACATTAACATAGCACTGAAAATAATATCTAGTTAATTGCAAGCGCAGCTGCGAAATACTTCGTGCAAAACTACATGCATGCCACAACTATTTTACTGTACAACAATGAAAGACTGCAACTACAGAGGAAATTCTCTCTACAATTACGCGCTAGTAATAAACAAAATCTACACTAATTACACAAACTACAAGGAAAAAATCAGAAGATTCCAGTGAGGTATCCTCGGCTAAGGGTCGACATATGAAACGTCCCCTTAGAAAAATTATACACGACTGTGCTTAAACTGACACACAATATTTTTAGCGCAACGCAATCTGACTTTCAATAATCCCTACAAGAGAATGGCCCTGACTAACATTAACCTATATGTTTCACAAATCACTTACCTCACAAAAATCTTCGTTACTCGAACTACTGCAATACAGCGAGCGCCACTACTGCCAGCTAACTAAAAGATTCAATCTACGGAAGGCACTAACTACTGATAGGTATAGTTAGCAAATGAAAGATTTTAATAGAGAACAAACAATGTATTTACCTTAGTAGTCATAATATATATATCAGTTTATGACACCAATTCTAACAAATTTCAAAACTCCGCCATCTCTCTCCCCACGTCCACCACTGCTGGCGGCTCACCTCCAACTGCGCAACGCTACGCGCTGTTAGCATCGAGCGCTGCTGCCCGACACTACATTGGCAGACAACAATGCAAACCAGCCACAGACTGCACACGGCACAGCCAGTGATTTTTATACAGAGCGCTACGTGGCGGCGGCGTTACCAATAAAAAAACCTAAACAGCCTACTTACAATAAATCACATGACAATAATGGCAAAGGTAATACAAAGAAGTTATCGAACAACGCAACGTCATGTAATGGATGAAGGCAGTTTAAATAACGATCTTCTATAGACACGATGCATCCTAAATGTATGTAATGTACACTCATAGTTAGTTCAGTGTGGGCGTCCAGCCTGATATTCAAGATTTTATCATTATGTTACTTATTACTCAAATTTCACTGTTCTCCGATTGCTCGGGCGAGAAGAATACAAATTTTCTTTTTAACAGAAGTACTATCCTCATGGCTGGACTTCCTAGGTGTAAAGGGTGAAAAGGTAATTTTCTCTTTATTTTCGCTCGAGAAGAGTATTGAGCTCTAGGTCCTCTGACCAACCTGAGGTGTAGCTTACTTTGTTATATTTCATTTAATGTAGCATAGTGTTCCAGTTGTCGTAACATTTCTGTCACTTTTTTTTTTTTTTGGTTGTATAAATGCATTACTTTGTTATCTCATGGGGGTGCCTCGATGATGGCGCCTGGAACTCTGACGCGATGCCACGTCTCAGGGGCGACTGGCAACACATAAACAAGATGTCTAGTAGCGGGCCTTAGCGAGATGTTTTTGTGTGGATAATACGATTACTTCCTTGATGGTCTTTACGGGCAGTTCCTGAGGAACACAGGTTTGTGGACGACCTCTAGTCGCTGCTTGTTGCTGCGCCTGTGTGGCAGACAACACGCCAGACAGCTATGCCTGTTAGGCAGCCTAGTAACACATACATTGGTGGCCTGATCTCTGGGAGAGCCAATCGCTTCCATCGCTAAATCTATTTCTGAATACTGTCAATGTATGTAGTATGGAAAAGATCTTTCGATTCAGTATTGTCATCTTCTATTATTTGTGGTGCCACATCTCCGAACTCAGGTGAGCTTTCCTTAACTCTTTCCGATTGATGAGACACTTAGATGCTGCTGAAGTAATACGCGGTTTTAAGCGTTAGGATGTATATGCCCCACTCGTGACTACAATTGTCATCTAGAGCTTGTAATGGTACTTGAATTACATAACCATTACGGCACCTCACCTGAACCTCTCGATACCAGTAATATTCTACTGTGTTTCTGCAAAGTACTTGGCATATTTCTGAGACAACGTTCCGATTTGATTTCACTTTTGATACATCGATATGTATATATTGCAATGATTTTATTCTTATGTGTAATCTTTCTTTTGTCACTATGATCTTTGACGTACTTGTAACTCTGATTTTTGGGTGCGTAAGCGATAGTTAGTTAGTTGTTGAGTTGTTAGAGGGTCAGACCTTGAGAAAGTCAAGTCTTGGACGTCATATTGGAAAGACGCGCATTGTAGTCAGCTTACAAAATGTGAACTTTAACAGTGACTGTGAGGAAGATGTTTTCAAGTATGTTTTGTATTGTGAATTGATGTTTTGTGCTTACGTGATATTGCAATTAAAAGGAAGTGTAGCGTAAATTCGGAATACAGATTTTTTTTTTTTTTTACCTCACCATTGCCCTGCAGAAGTGTAATCTTCAAGAATGATTTGTGAAGCGCATCTACAAAACTTTTGAATATAGCAAGATAAAACCTAAGCCTCTTTGCATCCGAGCTTGGAATCATAATCACCTAGATTTTCAACGATAGATCCATGATAATACGAGACCAGCGTGGTAAACACAAAAAGATGAGAGCCTAGTTTTTTTCATTATTACATGAAATGACTTTATTAACTGTGCTCTAATGACACCTGCCACATAATATGACTGTTGTTGCCCGAAAATGCAGTATTTAGCAGAGTGAGCAACACCACAATCGTTATTAAACGCTGACCTTTGTTGTGGTAGGGTTGTTAGAAGCGGAAGTTTAGAAATGTGGAGAAAAACGCTACGGATCATGGGTTGGACAGTCGAAAACTGTGAGCAATCAAATTTCACGAAAACCATATCACCATACCTCACTTCACAGAATATATAAATTGTGTTCCCTTATATATCATCGTCATTAATTTGAAATATTATAAAAGCAGTGACAGTGACCAAGAGATTAGAAGGGTGTTCAAGAAAAGAAAAGATGCAGCAAAGAGAGAAGAAGCGAAGGGGACAACAGACTCGGTTTTATTTGTTACTTGGGGCCACTCTCAGTCACCACTGCGAGGCAGCGTGGGAAATGGAATCAAAGCCGTATTCCAACCACTACGTAAGACGAAAGGATCCGCGACACACCGACACATCCAGGACTGTGAGGCACAGATTGAGCGCAGCGTTCCTCCCTCCCGCCACCCCCCCTCGCTGCACCTCCTCGCCCGCCGACCCCTGCCAGTTGGACGAGCTTGCTACTAGCAATAATACTGGGATATCACCAATGTCTGTACATTTCGCCCAGATGAGGGTGAGTGTGACACTCATCGAATCTAAACGCTACCACCCGGCTGGAAACCCGAGAGCTTTTCATCCTTATTACATATTCCTCTGTAATTCTGCTACTTTGTACATAATTTGTGGTTACTGACACGTAGGTGCCTCAGTAAACTTCAGATACTGTTAAAAAACTGGCATCTGTTTGTGACAGGTGAAAGCAATCCCAAAATTTCGTGTTGAATATATCTAAGCAATGTTCCATAATTGTTCAGTCATGAGAAAAACATATTCTGATACTACATATTTATTTACGTGACTACTCTATAATTCACATTTAAGTGTCTGGAAGAGGGTCCATCGTACCACTTTGAAGCTATTTCTCTATTGTTCCAATCTGTAACATCGCTTGGGAAAATGAACACTTAAATATTCCCCTTCGAGCTTTGATTTCTCTTGTTTTACTATAATGACCAATTCTCCCTATGTAGATGGGCACCAAAAAATATTTTCTCTCTCATGGGAGAAAGCTGGTGATGGAAATTCCACGAGAAAATCATACTGCTACGATAAATGTTGGCTTTAATCATTGCTTATTCAAGTCGCATATCATTTCCGTCACTCTCTCTCTCTCTCTCTCTCTCTCTCTCTCTCTCTCTCTCTCTCTCTCTCTCCCTCTCGTTTATTTCACTATAATAAGACACGAGCACCCGTTGTTTGAACTTTTTCGATATCCTCCGCAAATCCTATCCGAAATAGGTCCCATATCTCATAACAGTACTCCAGAAGAGGGTGGACAGGGGTAGTGTAAGCAGTCTCTTTAGTAGACGTTTACATTTTTTAACTGTTCTGCCAATAAATCGTAGTCTTTGGTTTGCCTTCTCCGCAACATTATCTGTGTGATCGTTCTAATTTAAGTTATTCGTAATTGTAATCAATAAGTATTTAGTTCAATTTATAACCTTTAGGTATGAATGATTTATAGTGTAACAGAAGTTTAGCGGATCCTTTTATACTCATGTGTATGGCTTCACATTTTTTAATATTTGGAGTCAAATGCCTGTTTTCGCACCATACGGATATCGTGTGTAAATCATTTCTCAATTGTCGTTGATCATCTGTTGACTTCACACGACGGTATACGACATAATCATCTGCAACCAATCTAAGAGGGCTGCTCAGATTGTCTTCTAAATATTTTATGTGGATCAGGAACAGCAGAGAACAGCAACTATTACGAACTGCGACCGTTCTGACAGTAGATCACGAATCGAGTCGAGCAACTGAGACGATAAGCACAGGAATGCAAGTTGATTAGAAGTCGCTTGTGAGAAACGGTGTCAAAAGCCTTCTGGTAAAATAAAAAAGTTGAATCAATATGACATTCCCTGTCGATAACACTCATTACTTCGTGAAAATAAAGAGTTAGTTGTCTTTCACATGAGCGGTATTTTCTGAATCCTTGTTGGTTATTTGTCATTAAACAGTTTTCTTCGAGGTGACTCATAAGATTCGAACATAATATAGTTCCAAAATTCTATTGCAAATCGATGTTAATGAAATGCGTCTGTATTCCAACTGATTACTCCTATTTTCTTTCTTGGGTATTGATGTGACTTGTGCAACTTTACAGTCTATAGGTACGGAGCGGTTGTATATGCTTGTTAAGTATGGAGCTACTCTATCAGTAACTTCGAAAGGAACCTTACTAAAATTTTACAAAATTGCAAATGGAAGACATGAGTGTAGATTTTTATTACTACTGTTATGATCAGTATGACAGTAGATCATATCATGCTTAGTGGCTGGATAAGTGCGCTGCTTGCATGTGCAGCTAATAGTTAGCAATAAAACTTATTAAGAGTATTTGTTATAGCAGAAAACAATTAAATCAGACTCCAAAGATGCAAGATCTAAAGCGCTTGCCCTTGAGCTGGAAATTAATACCAATCCACATATGTCATCTCAATTAACAGAAAAGGATTTAATACACTGATTAATTAATTTCAGAAAACCAGTCCGTACGTGGGACAGTACCACTACTTTGTCGTAGTCTTCAATCAGTTCAGGTACTGATGATGGATAATGGTCGATAAGGATCACAAAGGCTGCGACATAATGTGCTCATAACTACGTAGAACAATATCCTGACCAGCGCAACGTGCAGGCTTGGCTACCATCTGCATTTATGTTGAAACATGCATTTCTCGCGGTGTTTCTACATTTTTGTCCAATCCCTTTACACAAATGGCCAGGTGGTTCACTTCAGAAATAACATGAGGCAGGTAACAAATGATGCAATTGTAGGCCTGCATATTGTAGGAAAAAGGCTAGACAGTTATCCGAAATACAGGAAGCCGCACACAGGATGGACGCTTGATGCAAGGATTGCCAGATGCCCTTCATCATGTATAAATAGACGGAAAGATCCATTATGCTCTGATTACTCGAGTGCTGAACAATCACTGACAACACCTATACAAACTAACTATTACAAGTAACCCTTATGGTCCAATTTAAAGTGGAACTAGCACATAAAACTAACCGTAGAGAACGAAAATGCCAGACAGAGTCTTTGGAAGAAACATGAGGGAGTGTAGAGCTCCCGCGAAGGAAGCAGCTTACAAAATCCTCGTTTGGTTGATACTTGAATATTACTTAACACTCTAGGATTCCTATGACGGTGAATTGATAGAGGAAATAAAGAATATCCAAAGAAGGGCAGCACGTTCAGCCACAGGTTCGTATGGCAAGCGCCAACTCCAGTGTATCACGCTATATTTTGCAGTTAAAGCTCCGAGAACTTTCTTTTCGTATGAGTCAACCAAAATTTTGCTTCGTTTTACGTATACATCAGGAAGTAGCCAGGAGAGTAAAATCTCAGTCGGAGGTTTGACAACGATCTTTAATGCCTCTCGTCATTTGCATCTGGGACTGGAAAAGGGGGTGGCGGGTGAGTGACAATGGCACACAAGTACACTCCATCACACATACGTTAATGTGACTTGCAGAGCTTAGCTGAAGATGTGTAAGTAGATGTGACACTAGATATTCTTTTGATACATCCATTTATGATCGATTTATTAGTTTAAGACCTGTTTATCCAAATGTCAAGTGCCTGAATAGCTTAAAGCCCCATTCAGGGTTCTGAGATCGTCCATTTTATGCTCAGGCATAAGTCTGTCACTGGATTTTTGAAAATTAATCTGTGGAATGTATTAAGCAGTCTCTTCTAATTAGGAAGCTTGTCATAATCTCAGATTGAAAAAAAATTAATTAAATTATTGGAACAATTTGGAGAGTCAAAAGATGTAAAGATACGCTAATAGATTTTAATTAAATTTTATGAAATAGGGGAAAAAGTATTGGAAGTAAGAAAGTAAAGTAATTGCTACTAACCGAGCAGATAACGAAATTGTTTCAGGTGGCGCTCCAGTGTTTCTATATCTGCACCATTTGAAGGTAAACCGTTTTAGCATCACATTAGATGTCGAAAAAACAGCATTCTGTTACAAAGGTTTACAACTAGTGTTCATTGTACGTAAATAGAATGTAGTGAACTTCACGTAGTACACGCTGCTGAAAAAAATTGCAACTCTCTCGAGGACAATGTCATTTTATCGATAAGTGATGTGACAGGTAGTTCTCGATCGTAGGAGTATATGATAAGAAATTCAGACCACATGAAACACATACGTCAGAGTGAAGTCTGCCCACACAGTCGCGTCAGTACACAACGCAGACGTGTTTTCTCGCGTGCAAAACCATCGTAAAGGCGCCGAATGGCATTCTGCGATAGGATGTCCCAAGTATCTTGCCCCTTTTGTTGTAATTCGACAATGGATTTGCAGGCGCTGGAGAAGAGTAAGTTCCAGTGTCGTCTTGTCCCGTACGTGCTCAAATTGAGAGAGAGACCTGGTGTTGTTGTCCGGGGTAGCTCTACACTATGGAGGGTATGCTGCGTCGCAGCGGGAGTATACGGATTCTCGGACTCTCACTGCCCTGCTGAAAAGACCTGCCTGTCGCAGAAATGGCAGTAGCACGAGATTGTTCAGTGTAGTGGTCACTCGTTACTTCATCCTACAGAAACACTAAATGCGATCGCGAGTTCTAACTGGATGCAACCACACCATTAAGCCTGAGAGGCGTCGAGGGCGAATAAACTGCGAAACGGGCCAGTCACCAGGTCTACGTCGTGCCCTTGTACGCACATCATCGCATACGGACAGAACATACTCTCGTCATAAAAGCCAACACAACCCCATTCCAATCTGCAGTCGACTCTTTGACGACGCAATAGCAAACGCGTTTGGTGGTGTCATGGCGTCAGTGGTAGCCCGGCCAGATGTAGACGAGATCATAGTTCTTCTTCAAGCAGACTGTTCGCCGTAGTTCTTAGTGGTGCCATTGTTGTTGTTGTTGTTGTTGTTGTTGTTGTTGTTGTGGTCTTCAGTTCAGAGACGGGTTTGATGCAGCTCTCCATGCTACTCTATCCTGTGAAAGCTTCTTCATCTCCCAATACCTACTGCAACCTACATCCTTCTGAATCTGTTTGGTGTATTCATCTCTCGGTCCCCCTCTACGATTTTTACCATCCACGCTGCCCTCCAATACTAAATAGGTGATCCATTGATGCCTCAGAATATACCCTACCAACCGATCCCTTCTTCTAGTCAACTTGTGCCACATTTCTCTTGTGTCCATTTCTATTCAATACCTCCTCATTAGTTATGTGATCTACCTATCTAATCTTCAGCATTATTCTGTAACACCGATCTTCAGCATTCTTCTGTACCACCACATTTAGCAAGCTTCTATTCTCTTCTTGTCTAAACTATTTATCGTCCACGTTTCACTTCCATACATGGCTACACTACATACAAGTGCTTTCAGAAACGTCTTCCTGACACTTAAATCTGTACTCGATGTTAACAAATTTCTCTTCTTCAGAAACGCTTTCCTTGCCAGTCTACATTTTATATCATCTCTACTTCGACCATCATCAGCTACTTTTCTCCCCAAATAGCAAAACTCATTTACCACTTTAAGCATCTTATTTCATAATCTAATTCCCTCAGCATCACCCGATTTAATTCGACTACATTTCATTATCCTCGTTTTGCTTTTGTTCATGTTCATCGTATACCCTCATTTCATGACACTGTCCATTCCGTTCAGCTGCTCTTCCAGGTCCTTTAGTGTCTCTGACATAATTACAATGTCATCGGCGAACCTCAAAGTTTTTATTTCTCCTCCATGGATTTTAATTCCTACTTCGAATTTTTCTTTTGTTTCCTTTACTGCTTGCTCACTATACAGATTGAATAACATCGGAGATAGGCTACAACCCTGTCTCACTCCCTTCCCAACCACTGCTTGCCTTTCATGCGCCGGCAGGAGTGGCCGTGCGGTTCTAGGCGCTACAGTCTGGAACCGAGCGACCGCAACGGTTGCAGGTTCGAATCCTGCCTCGGGCATGGATGTGTGTGATGGCCTTAGGTTAGTTAGGTTTAATTAGTTCTAAGTTCTAGGCGACTTATGACCTCAGAAGTTAAGTCGCACAGTGCTCAAAGCCATTTGAACCAACCCTTTCATGCCCCTCGCCTCTTATAACTGCAATCTGGTTTCTGTACAAATCGTAAATAGCCTTTCGCTCCCTGTATTTTACCCCTGTCACCTTCAGAATTTGAAAGGGAGTATTCCAGTCAACATTGCCGTATGTTCCCAGATCTCTTCCCTGGATGACTTTCGTTTGGCCACTGCTGCTCTCGCAATGTGGCAATCTTGATGTATGTCCGTACTATGCAGATTTCCAAAACCTGATCTCTCAGACCAT